>NC_069145.1:68295970-68379677 GCF_943734635.1 Anopheles cruzii | reverse complement strand
ATTCCACGCATCGTCACCGCCGCCGTCGCCGCCGCCGATCGGTACAGTCGGCCATGCTCTGGTTGCTGCTGACGCGGTAACCATCGCGGCCGGTCGCATCCGAAATTCGTCTCCGGCGCCATATCGCGGGCAATATCTGTACAGGTTGTTTAACATACAGCACCATTGTGTGCGGCGGGTTAGTAAATAACGTTACATCAGCTGGGCCCAGGGGTGGCCGCTATCTGTAAACAACCAACAAACGCGAATTAATCATCCCCAGTCTACGGACAAAACAAAGAGTGTTTTCGGGGAGAGATGATTTGGACTAATCATCACAAAAGTAAGTTGCTCAGCTCGAGCAGGCAGCTCGAGAATGCGTCCTCTGGAACGTAGCACCAACCTGCTGCCATCGCTGCCAATAAATCGTCGAAGCAAGGACGGGCCGCCAAAGAGCATCGGAGTGGAAGCTATCCCCCGTCCCGATCCTGAGGCAATCGACACTCGACCGGTAGACCGGTGTGTTGTGCAACAGTCGCAATAGATCCCGACAGGCACGCCAAGTCGCACCACGGCTACTAGCCAAGCCAAGGTGGAAAGAATGAATAAATCTTCCTGCTTCATCCATTTCCTGGTTTGGGGGCCAGCCATTTACATTGGGCCCGATCTCTGGAGACTCACGGCACGGCACGGCACGACTCGCGGTTAGCGGCGACAAGGACGGCGAGGGAGCTACGGGACCGCTGCCATGCTCAAGTGCTGGCTTCCTCGACCAACTCTGGACCGCCGTCGGCGGTTGGAGTTGGAGCAGCAAAAGTGAAAGTTCACCCAACACTCGGCCAAATGGTCGGGCGTCCGGCATTAGCCTAGATTCGCAGCCGCCATTCGGGCCGGCGGAATGGCGGGAACAATTGCGGGAGGAAAAACGATGTCAATAGGCAATCAGAGCCGACACTCCGGACAACCGGCGGTAGGGGTCTCAATTCTGTTAGTCGTCGGTGTGCACCAGAGTCGACGGGAGAGTGGTGGGATACTAAAACCCATTTGCTACGCCGGGAACGGCCCAGACAAATGAGCAACTCGTGGCGAGAAGGTCCGCCGTCTACTAGTTCCTGGAGTAGCTTCTTGTTGAGCGTTCCGTTTTGCGTTGGGTCGTATTAATGTTGATGTTTTCAAGTTTTTCAATTACATTTTTCTTGTTTCTCTTGCTTTTGCTAATCTCTTTATCTCTGTATAAGTTTGTTCGCATGTCCTGTTGCTTTCTTTGCCTTAATATTTTACTTAATTGTATTCAATAATTGCATTATTTCATATTTTATTACCATTCTACGTTGTTAATCGTAAGTTTTCAAATCAATTTATCTAATCTGCTCAATGTTTTGTAAAACCAAGTCTTATCAAGGGCGATTGTTGTAATGTTGCATTATTCAAACTAACTTCCTGGCTTCTCGAATGTTTGCTTACGTTTGCTTGTGGACACGTTACAAATCAAACTCGACCGCACACACTAACTCGTGTGTTTACATAAAACTTCTCTTCCACATAAAACAGCGTTATGCTCAGCAAGCATCGCACCAACGGCGATCGTAGCGCAATCGCAAGCATATAACGCCAAAGCATCGATAAGAATCCAGCTCGGGCCGGTCCCCGGGCTGAAGCCCATTGAATAAAACCTTAAAATGTGATAAAAGCAAGCGTCAGCAGCAACTGCAAGCGTCGCCCCCCCGAACCGCGCTAGCCCCAGCTGGACCCCACGCGACTGCCACTCCAACCCCCGCACGCGGCCACTCGCAAGACGCGAATCGCGATGATATAATAACTTTTCGTGTCGAGCCTCCATCGACCGTGGCGTAGTTTCTTTCGCGGCGGCGTTGATGTCGCTTTTTTGTTATGTTGTGTTGCTTGTTTTTCTCTCTCTCTCTCTTTTCTTCCTTCTCCCCGAGTCCGGGTCCGGAATCTGTGCCAGAAGCGGCGGCGGTGCACGTGGCGGGAGAGACAGAAATTATGTAATGGCCAAATCGCTTGTTTGTAGTACAATTCATCTTCGATTTCGTCTACAGCCTCGGGCCGCAGGACCGGGAGTGTCTAGCGGGGTGCGCTGGGGGCTTTTACGAGACGTTTGCCTATTTTCCATTTCAAATTTCGTAGTTCGTCACTTCACGCGCCTGTTGCTTTCCGTCCGTGCCTTGGCCCTGGGGCGCGTTTTGGGCGCCTAATTTGAAGTGGAAGCTTCGTAGCTTGGAGCGCATTTTTTGGCAGTTGTTTGACTTCGATTCTCTATCTCTCTCTTTCTGTTTCTTTCCTTCTCGTTTCCCTTTCTTCTTATCATTGCTCATTGTGGAAGCCTCTGCTTCGCGGCTGGCTTGACCACAACGCCGCCATCGTATTGTTCCTCGGGCCCACCAGTTGCCCCGGGGAAAGGTGGCCAACCAGCCAGCCCGTCATTCCGGTGGCCAGCCTCCCGTTAATGTCATGCAGCCGTGGCACGGGCAGGTGGCGATTGTGCAATCGCTCCGCCATCAATTGCAGTGCGCAGGTAAATGGCGCCATTTTACTGGGTCGGTTACGCTCGCTGGGAAGTGTCGGATTTGGGCAATTACACTTTTAACGCTACAAATCGGGCGTCGTGTTTAGTCCCCTTCCGTGTTGGTGAAGGTTTTTTGAAGGTTTACTGGAAGGGTTTGGTTGTTTTTTATCCTTTCTATCGTGACGTGAGAGCAGCAGCCCGACGCCTTGGCGAGAGGTAGCCACGAAATGTGGAACGCATTTTGTGAAGTTCATGACGGAAACTGCGGGCTGGGTAAGGGTGCGCAATGATTGGGGCTCGATGACACAGTTTAACGTACGATTCACTACAGGCGGCCGATCTTTGCGGACTGCATTGTTGTGCATTGTTGCAGTGCGCGCGTTTGCGATGCGCAAGGATACGCACGGTTAGGTAGTTACTCGGTTGACGATTACTGCCATTGTCACTGACAGGGGACTCCAGGAGCCGCTGATAACTATTTCGGATTGTACTAATCCTTTTTTTTATTGATCTTCTGTACGCAATTCACTTCTATTAGAGAAAATATTTTGTTGTACGTTATATGCAAACATTGATGTAATGAAGTAAAAATAGTAAGGTTCTCACATTTTACATTTAAATCTGATTATTAGAAATCCATTCCATCCATTGTTTGTTATTTTATTTCCTGTTGAATTTCTTATTTCGCTTGAAAGGTGAGAAACTTTATTTTAAATTTGAATTTCAAGCTCAATTTTATTTATACAGTTAATCAATAGTAATTCTGTGTGCTGTTTCCTTCTTTTCTTTTCTTTCAACTATCATTCAATTATCATTATATTTTTTATTTATTTATTTATTTATTTATTTATTACACCGAAAAATTATTTATTTATTTATTAAACCGATTATTTATTTTTTCACTTATTAAACCGATTAATAGGTGCATCGTAGGATCTATGGAGTTCGAAGAAAATTCGATTCGATTAAATAAATGCAATGTTCCTATATTGGGTAAAGATAATAATAATTACGATCCAGCCCCCACAAAGACTGCAGGGGGAAGCGAAACGTTGACAACATCATTAAACACCCACCAAGTAGTTCCGCGCTTATGGGAAACGGTAATCCGGAGCGGAGCGATAAACTTCGAACGTGGTCTCGGCGTGGACTGCCATAAGTTTGCGCCCGTACCGAGGCTGCCTTCACGTAAGAAATTGGCGAGAATCTGGCCTGGACTGGCCCTTTTCGGGTTCGGCAGAGGGTGGCGCGTACCGGTGTCGGCGCGGTGGGATTATGGTGCGGAAATCATTTCACTTTTCACTCGCCGCACCCGCGGGCTGTCCGGGTTCCTCCGGAGGGTCTCCGGAGGTCTTACGGGACTGGCCGGAGACTGTGCGCTGCATAACAAACCAGCTCGGGCCCCGGCAAAAGTGGGTCAGCGCAACGGCAGTCACCGAAAGTAGGAGGTAGAGACAGAGAGAGAGAGTGCAGAACTTGGTCGCCGCACACCTTGGCCACGGCAACAGCAGCTGTTGGGCAGCAGTGGGCGAGGTGGGAGTACAGACCGACCGACCAACCGAGTGTCGTGTTATGTGACCGAAGCAAGCACACATAACACGTCGGCGGATGGAGAGCTGCACCGTAGTTGGGTTGTTACATTCACTTCTGGTCCCGGCGAACCCGGGGGACCGCGGCCGCGGCCGCCGCCACCGGGGCCTCTTCCGAGCATTCGGGGGCGCTCCTACAGGTTCGCAAGGCAGCCCGCAGGGCTCCGAGTTCCGACGTGATCCGCGCGGCACGATCCTCGCCACGATAGGATCACTCGCTGGCGCTGGCGTTGGCTCGGATCCGGTGGCGTTTCGGGTCCCCGGTGTAAGCATCTTACATAATCTCTCCCTCTGTGCGGTGGTGGTCTAGTCGCAACCGACAGAACCTCTTGCGTGGCCGGGTCGAACGGAGTCAATTCCGCAGAGAAGTCGTCGGCAGCCGTCTCCATAAGAAGAATAATCGTCTCGATGGCCAACTTCTTTGCGGTGGAAGACCACGACGCTCGATGACATAACAGTGCCGCCGCGGCATTGCTGCAAGCGATACTATGGTTGGCGCTCCATAGGTTAGGCTCCAGAGAGTTCCAGGGGCGCTGCATTCGCCACCAGGAAATGGTGCTTCTCCTCCCGAGGACCTCCAGCCATCCGGCGGCGAGACCGGTTTCGCGGGAGGTTTGGTATGGTATCTTCGATCTCCGACGCCGTTCTCGCCGTGCTCGTGAAAGGTCTCGGTGGCGGCTCCGTTCCGTTTTTGCAGCGATCGGTTTCGGGGGCTTCGATTCGGATTTTGAACTTTGCACGAAGCTTCGGGAAGCGAAGTCACCGCACAAAGAAGACCGCTGGTGTTCCGACAGCTCCATTTGGTGTGTGCCGAACTCCACCAGGAAGACCGACCGGTCCGACTTCTTGAGCGCTGTCTATCAGTACTTTCGTTCTCGTAATTGACGACCCCCAAGCACGGGGGTTCTTCGCTCAGGAGTCTTCACCGCGAACTTTGCCCATCCCGTCAGTCGCAGCGATGATCGGCGGGATGTGGTCGGTAGCCCGACCGGTCGAGAACGGGGAGAGTTTATGTAAAATTATGCATAATTATCGGTAATTATGTGTGCTTCGGTTTCGGTGCCGCTTCTAGTTCGCAGCTCCCCGTCTCGGTTCTTCCTCTGCGCCCAGGGTGCTTCCAGTCGAGCCGGAGGGTCCCGAGAGTGGTCTCGCGGTGCAATTATCGATCGGTTTTGCCGCGGCCCGATCGTGAGATCGGTGAGCGCGCTCCTGCGCCATTTCTTGTGAGCTGACCCCGCGCAGCGTTAGTTGCATCATCTTTTAGCACCTTCGTAGCACCATCATCTAAATTGTGCGTAGAACCTGGTGAGGTAGAAGCGATCTCCACTCGGCTCGCGTCAGTCGAAAGCGAACCGTTTTACGATTATTTTGCCCTCTTGAGCCGATCGATGGAGTGGATCGATCCCGGCCAAAAAAATCGCTCGGTCCGTTCGGTGAACTATTCGACATGTTCTGGGATGAGTCAGTTGCCCAGAGACCCAAGGAGCCGGGAGGAGGGCCGGGTGCGGTGGTAATTGTTGGTTAGGTTATGCTTTCTCGACGAAGTTGCCGGTTGCATCGAACGCATGGTTTTCGGGCTGCTGAAGGTCAACAAACTGAGGCATTTAAATATTCAATATTTCGGAGCGGGAAGGCCCGTCGAAAGGTTGGCTGCCCAATTGGCTTTTTGCCTGGGGAGGCTCCCAATTGTGGCTCCTGTATTTGGACGATACTCGAATGAGTCCACAGATTGGTGGAGCGGAACTTAAGAAGATTTGTTTAAATAAATATTGCGTGTGTGGTAGTTTTCTTCTTTTGGGATATTCTACTTTAAGGAATTTAGGCATAATTTAAGAGTTAGAAGACATGCATGAGTTAAGAAGAAAAAGAATGGAAAAGAAGAAACCAATAATGTGTGAGGTACAAGATAAATAGTTAAAAAAGCATAAAACTTATTAGGCAACGAAACAAAATACATAAAACATAGAAATGTAGTAATCAAGAAATATGTTAATAGGACAAGAAATATGTTACAGTTTTTCTACATTTCTTCAAGAACAAATCGATCCCTTAGTTCCCCCATCCGCCCCTTCCCAAAGGGCTACTGTTTGTTTCCTTTCGACCAGTCCGTGCGCTGGACGCCGGACCTGTCCATAAATCTGCCGACGATGGTCGAACGGATTGGCTCTGTCGTTATTGCTCTCGGCGAAGCCGTGCCTTGAGTGGTCCCGTTTGTGAGGGCCGCAAGGCCACAAAGGGCCCGCGAAGGCGAAGAGCGGCCACAGGAAGTGGTGCAGCTTGGGAGCGCAAACGCCCAAATAATCCAGCCGACCAACTGGAACAGATCAGATCAGCCCGTGTCGATCCCCCTCCTTAACTGGGGACGCCTCCCAGCCCCATGATCATCATCATCATCGACGTAGTTTGTAATCAAAATACTTGCCGGCAATAAGGAAATAATCGTTTGCTACCGTTTGATCCCGACGGCGTGGCGCGTCCTGCTGGTGGCCGTCTTCTGGGCGCGCCTGGCGGCTTCCTACACTCAAAGTGGCCCTGGACTGCCACTGGACATGGCGCACCCGGGTCCCAAAAATGCACCACCAAAGCGGGAGACGCCAGCTTGGCAGGCGCGGTGGCTGCATTACTCATAAACAACGGAATGAAATCATCGCCCCTCGGCGGGCACGCTGGAAAGGCCAAGGCGAGACCGCTGGCGTTCGAAGAAAGTGAAGAGATTAAAATAAAACACATTTTCGGTCCGGGTCCACTCATGACGCGATGATGGTGACGAGTCGCAAGCGTCGCGCGAAACGATGTTTCACTCCACGGGATGGTGGGCACGGGATGTTGGCGAGGTGACGGTTTTATGATTCATCGCCCGACTCGATTCCGGCCGGCCGCCGATTATGAGCACGCTGGCTGGTCGGTGCGCCTGTCAACCGAGCATAACCGCGCGGTTTATGCTGCGCCGCGAGTCCCGCTGGACGGTGGAGCCAACGGTTTATAATTAAACCTCGCCATGAACCGTTCGTTGGACCTTGTTGCTACTGGCGTTGGAGACACAGACAGAGAGAGCGACGGAATTGGCAGCTATGCTTAGGGACTGTGAGCGACAAATCGATTCTGAACGGTCCGCGGGAGACCGAAAGTGCAACATTCTTTCGAATGGGGTTGGGATTTGTTGCACAGCGCCGTCGTTTGGCGAGACACGACGACGTTTTGACGACAGTCCGCGAATTGGTGGAAGGTATTTCCGATCCGGGCAAAGTTTCCCACTTCCCTTGTCCGCGGTGATGTCATTTTGGCTAACGACATTGGTTAGATCGTCTTCCCCTTTTGTAGTTAGTTTTATAGTTATGTAATTAAATAGTTTAAAATGTTTATTAATAATGTTAAAAGGATTTTAAAATGCTTTTCACCGAAGTATTCCCTTATCTACTCGGTTTATTAGTTGTGATAAATTTGTTTCTTATAGATTTTTTAAACTATAAATAGACACAGCCTAAGGTTAGCAGAACCTTAGATATGAAAATGACTAATGCCAAACGTTTGCTAGCTCTTTATCGACCCCAACACTACCCTGCGATACGAGAGTGTTCTTCTCCGGGTTTCTTCTTTTCTTATTGGGTGGGTGACGAATGTTGCGCACATTCACAGGACTTTAAACGAAGTGAAATGATAATGGTTGGCCGTTTACGTAAGTTGGTTTAATAATGGTTGGTTTAATTGGTTTAAAGCATTAGCGTTGACCCCTAGTGATAACAAACATATCGAAAGCTGTACCAAATAAAAACGGCCAATTTCTGTAGAAAAAAACGCTTCCGTTTATTGTGGTTTGCAAAGGTTTTGCCAAACAATCGAGTCAGGGTTTTCGAATATGCCTTGTCTGGTAGAAAAAATGAGCTTCTGCAGCTGGCTCACAGGCCAGAAACCGTAAGAACGGTTCCTCCTATTGCGCCGATCGTACCACAAATAATGAGCTGCGCGTGTCATCTCGAGTTTCCTCGACAGTTCCGCCACGCCTGGCTGCAATCATAATCCGCGCGACAACCTTTCGGGCGCCAGCTCTGCCAAAGGTTCCGGCCGTATTTCGGTGGTACCAAAAGACGCACCGAGCCGACTGAGGTGCCTCCGAAAGGTGGATGGGTCGGGTTGTCTTTCTGCCCGCCCCGATGATGAGGCGATCGATGGAATGCTACCTTTTCGCTGCCGTGATCTTCCGTGGGGGACGTGAATCAACATGACAAACGAAAAAAAAACCGTAAAGCATTCAGCTGGATCTTGTCTCCGGCCCCGGTAATGCGATACTTTAACATTCTTTCGTTTCCGATTGCTCGCCCGCGGACTCCCCGGAAGGCTCCCATCAGCTGCTGCTGGCTGCTGGTGGAGGCCCATTCGGGTCTCTTTTATTGTCTCTCTATTGTTTCGTCTCCACGCGAGCATCACCTTCGGCCGGGCATCCTTCCTGTCCGGCACGGAGGGCTAACAACCGAGAGGACCTACTGGCGCGCGCCAGCTCCCGATCCTGATCCTGAGTGATCCTTCCCGAAACGGATCGACCGGTTTTTCTGCTTGTGTTTGGTGAGTTGGAAATTCTATGCTCCGACATGGTACGCGCACGCTTATGTTGCGCCTGCGATGGCCGCCGACGAGTGTCGGTTGTGGCCTTATATTGTTCCATTCGATGCTCGGAATTGCGTTGCAGCGTTTTCATTGCTTGCGAACCATATGCAGGGCTCTTTGTGGTCTTTCAGGCCCCCAGGACACACATAAAAAGATGAGGATGATTTGTCCTTCATAAGGCGAAACACAGGGCCGCTAAAGGGAAGCAAAAAACAAACACTAAACACGTGCGTTTCGTTAATAATGAGCGCAAGACAAACTGGAACAATTTGGCACATTCCACAGCACGGGTTCGGTCGGGGATCTCGGGGTTGTCTGGGGTTTCGTTGCGCTTCAATTTGTACGTCAGCCTCTTCAGCCGGTCTTCGCGCATCGGTCAACGCGATGTACGAGATTGTGAACTCCAACAATGAACCCGTGATTCCCCCCGAGGGACCGCGACATAAACACGCCCTTATGTTGGTCGGGCCGCGCGCAGACGACGAGGGCTAATTATGCGCACATGTTGTCCGTGCCCGCATCAAAAAGCGAGAGAATCTTGCAGAAAATTGAATATTGCACGTAATTCGATGCCCCCATCGGCCGGCCATCGGTCGGAGCACTGCTTCCAATTTCGATGCGTTTCGGTTGCCCATCTTCAGGCCACGGAGCAGGTGTTCACGGTTTTGTGCCGCTTTGAAGCGGTGCTGGTGCTGATTTGCCGTGTGGTTCCGAGCAAGGCAAGGCAGGCCCCAGGTCGGGTCGTTTCCGCGTGTTAATCATCGCCGTTTCGTTTCTTTCATCACCAAACGCCGGGTCTTGAGCCGGGTGATGAATCTTCCGAAGCGCCGCAGCGTTTATGCGTCGCGAAAGGCGGAGGTCGTTTGGGTTGCCGTTTTCTTCTTCTTCTCCCTCTTCGTCCTCTACTGGTTGTGGTTGTATTGTGAGAGGGTGACGATCATCATCATTACAGACCGGCCGCGATCCGATGACGCAATGCTTTGGGACACAGATCAAGTCTGCGTTTCGTGGCCCCGCGATCGCCGTCATCACGACGATCAGGGAAATTAATGATTTTGTCGAGTGGAAGTGAAGACAACAGAGAGTGGTCTCGGCAGCAGAAAGTGGCTCATCCCGAGGATTAAATGGGCAGATTAATCGGTTAATGGTACGGTAGCATTCTGGTCGCTTTTGGGGTCTTGTGCTTCTTGGGGTTCGTGAAACAAAATTAGCTGGATCGGATTATCCGAATTCCAAGATTCCTCAGATATTCGTACCAGGGCCAATGGACCACAGGAAAGTGATCATGTTGAGAGTCTTTCTTCTACTGTCGCAGCCATTCATTTAAAGTATTGTTTCTTCTTTAAACAGATTATGTTTCTCTGACACGAAATGAAACTGGATCGAAGTCTTCTTTTCATCGCAGAAGGAAATACAGGGTGAGCAAATTAGTGTGCATTTTTTCATTTGGCTATAAAACAAAAACGGCCGAATATTTTTCGATGCTTAAACTTTTATTTGAAAGGTTGATTCCTAACATTTTTTTACGAAAAACAATTTTGGTCAAATGTCTACCAGAATTTGTTTGGCAGTAACCCATTCGGTCGACCTATTTTTGAGTACATTTTCGATTGTATCTGGTCCTATTTCGGCAATAACATCTTGAATTTGGGTATTGAGGTTGTCAATAGCTGCTGGTATGTTCGCATAACATAAATATTGATTGTGGTTGTCACTGTATGGCACGTAGCGCCGTCCTGTTCAAACCACACGCCGTCCAAGTTCTCAGCTTCAATTTCGCCGAAAACCCAATTAGCCGAAATCCGCACCAAACAGTCACTCGTTGTGGGTGCATTGGCTTCTCTTGCACGATTTAAGGCTTTCTGAACCACAATACTGCTTATTAACATAGCCACCGAGGTGGAAATGATCTTCAATGAAATGTGTTTTTGATGAATGATTTGACGTTCTACCACTTTGAAAATATTTTTTCATATTTCCAAATTTTCTGCAACCAAAATTGTATTTTATACATAAATGTTAAGAATCAACCTTTCAAATAAAAGTTCAAGCATAAAAAAATATTCAGCCGTTTTTGTTTTATAGCCAAATGAAAAAATGCACACTAATTTGCTCACCCTGTAGTTACGTTTTCCCAGGCTCCCGGCGCTTATGTTCGCTCTTTGGATATTGATAATTGTAAAGGAAAAAGCAATAACACTTAAATCACCGCAAACCAAACGTAACTTCCTTTTCTCACAAACGATTCTGAGCTCCCCGTCAGAATCTATTTTGTATTCCGTCAAAGGCTCGTGGTCGTGGTGAAAGTGTTCCTTTCAAATGCACCAGCCTCCTGCATTGTGCAGCGAGTTCACAGGTCGTGGCCACATAATAACGACGTGCGGCGTCGTGGGGCTCAAGTTCTCGCGACAGGAACCTCTTTGGTCGATGCGCCGTAAGCCCCTGACGATGCCTGATGAAGCCGAAAACAATGGAGTACCGATCCGTCTGGAGGATGCAACAGCGGATGCAGGTTCCATTTCGGTAATGCATAGCTTCCCCCGGCGCTCCATGCTGCGGCCCAGTGGCGACCTAATGGAATGACCTGTTTTTCCGCTGCCGACAGTTTCCCGGAAGAAAGTAAGGAAAACACAGCAAGCAAGAACACAGATCTCGGCCAGGCCGATTCACCGCCACAACCGCTGGAGGCCTCCGCCCAGTCCGTGGGGTACGCAACTGCTAACGAGGACATGGCCTGTAGGCTGAAGAGAGAGAAAAAAAAACCAAAAACCCGATGCACTTGCCTGAAGGCCCCCCGAAGCAACATGTGCGTCGTGTACGGGAAACGACGCGGAAACGTCACTGTCAGTCTTGGAAAAATCTTCTCCGTGCGCCGCTGGGTTTCGGGGGGCCGCAGGAGGTCCCGCGGTGAACGCTCGGCACCTTTTGTGTGTGTGTGCGGAGAAGATGGATGGCAGGGGCCGTTGGAAAAACAAATAATTCCAATGCTCACCGACGTCGAAGTGTGAAAGCCGACGGGGAAAAAGAGGAAAATGCAACTCCGAACGCTGTTGACTCATCCGGTTCGCGTTCGGTGTTTTGGGTTCTGGTGTGCGGAACGAGAACCGGAGCCAACCGATTGAAACAATAAACAACAGGGGCCCGGCCCGAGAAGGCTCAGGACCTCGAATGTCGCGATGGTGGTTTTCGGATCAACAAAGAAAAAAAAAAGGAAACGAAACGATGACGAGTGCTGAAGGCGTGCCATGGGGGGGCAAAAAATGGCAACCACGCGTGGGGCTGCACTTTCGGTCCGATGCCGCCAATGCTTATTATGCTGCGTGAGGTTGGGAGCCGCGGAAAGGGTGAACGAGGGCGCAAAGGGTGATGAATTTTACGCTCAATGTGTCATGCATTATGAAAATTAAAATATGCGTGTGGCTGTGTGTGCGCGTGGCCACTCCGGCCACGTTACTGTGCTCGCTGTCTGCTGGGGGCCACCAGCGCTGAAAACTCCCGGCAGGAGGTTGTCCTGGCTGAGGTACTGATAGCGCGCTTGTGTTCGTGCGTGTGTGGGTAAGAAAAACGAGAAAACCGAGGAAACTC
The DNA here is from genome assembly GCF_943734635.1 of Anopheles cruzii. NCBI lineage: Eukaryota > Metazoa > Arthropoda > Insecta > Diptera > Culicidae > Anopheles > Anopheles cruzii. Next base: position 68,367,395 of record NC_069145.1, on the reverse strand, counting down.
TTGGGGGGAGATCAGAATTGACGCCAGCCGCAGATCTCGGGGATTATGCGGTCCATGCGACGCTTCACGCAAGGCCAAAGATGGATGCAGAGGGATGCACACGCTTTGCGTTGGTCGTTGGTGCAACTGCAGTCTGTTGGCGGTGAGTGTGCTCATCTTTCGTGCCCGCCAACATTCATTAAACAATTTTCGGGGCTTCCGGTAACAAGTGTCTGCCTTCGAGAGTCATTTTCAAATTATAAATTTTAATTAGATCTCATGTTGCGAGGTCGCTCCTTATCCGTTCTTCTGATACGCACACAAACACTGTTTGAATTGAGCGACGACAGACGACATTTGACCTGCAGTTCGTTGCATTGCGTGGCTTTGGATTATTGCCCTTGTTGGCTGGGGGGAAAATCCACCGATGAACTGGCCATGCCGGGAAATCTCACTGTCTGTAACACACACACACGAGCGCGCAGGGCGAATGTGACAACGCAGGCAAATAATGTGCAACTCCCGCCGAGAGTCAGGGAAAAAACCCGCACTGGGAGTTGGGAAGAACAACAATCTCCCCGTCGTGTCACGACCGCCACCGCAGGGCGTGGATTTTTAAGTGTTCCCCAGCGGGGGGCGACCGTACCGTCATTTGTGGCCTCTTCATTAACGCCGCTCGCGACAACCGAGTGTGGTGGGGGGAGGTCTGGCCTGCGAGCCCCGCTGGATAAACACTGGAGCTGGCACAACGATCTCGTGTCGATCGTTTGTCGAGACGGCACGAAAATGAAGGCAGCAACTCAGTTGAGTCGTCCCGATACGGTTAGAATGGAGTACAGGATGGCCCGACGAAGGCCTCATCTTCCTGCTCCTAGGTTGGATTGTGGGCAAGCCCTCGAAAGCGAGAAGTGCTACCATCGTCAGGAAGGATCACCTCCTGCAGGGATCATTCAGAGGAGTTGAAGTACGTGTTGTATTCTATTTGCTTATCTTGCCTTTTTGGCAGCTTACAAGCGACAGCTCTCGGCTCGGTCCTTCGAAGGCGATTGTCCGCTCGGCTGCTGAATGGGTTTACAGCACGCTCATAAAACGGCCCACTCGAAGGCCTACTGCACTGCACTGCGCTGTGTGGCCGCATGACACTAGGACGATAAGAGGGACCTACCTTTGGTCGAGGTAGTCGAGTAGACAAATCCCAACACGCTCTCGAGCGAACAATGGTGCTACATTAGGCAAGGGCCTCCCCGGCTCGAAGATCCTGCTGCCGTACCTGCGAATCCGACCCCGGCAAATAGATCCTCGTCCTGGCCTGGCCCGTTATCCGTACGATCCATCAATCCACCGCTGGTTTCCGGCAGAAAGGACGTCCGCTTTTTGTTTTAATGTTGTTTCGCCTTCGCTATGGCTTTCGGCGGATCGCCCAGGTCCATCGCCATCGCCGTGGGGGGTGTAAAGTCCCTGGGCTGGAACTTCCTTTGAGCCGCTCTCGCTCTCAGACACGGCAGGGGGCACGATTAAGTTGCGCTTCCTCCCCGAAGCATCGACCCGAAACGGCCAGCGCAAAGATTTGCGAGTTTTGTGAATTGTTCTTAGGGGAGGTCTTTTGGATTTCGCCGCCGGGCCGATTGTCCTGTGTGAGCGTTTTACTATTTTTCGATTTCCACGCAGTGTAGCTAAAGCGACAGAAGCGAGATAGCGACATAAAGATAGCGACACGGACCAGCAATCTCCAGAAAGTGTTCGTTTTAAGTACAAAGAACAGGCTAGCTCATAAAAGCAACATGATCCTGGAGAACGAATGAACAGGTTTATGCGGAAATATGGGTGTAGCGGAAATAGATGAGCATTTTCCAACTAATTTGAATCGTAACAGTGATTGCTTTCTAGGAGCACGTTTCAAGTCAGTAAACCAACATTTTATTGTTGTCGTTTCTGATGGAGCGTAGTCCTTTTAACACTTCTTCGTTTGAACACCATTTTTCCTCATCAAGAAGCAGTGTAGAATTAAAACACGAAATTATTTTTGATCTTAACTTCATAACTTCATAAGTTCATGTCGAAGATCATGAAGTTTTAAAAGCTTTCTTTTGAAGGTGAGGCCCGAGACTTTACATCCCATGTGTTATTATTATCATTACCACCATTACAGTAAATACTGAGCGAAGTTAAATGTGATCAAAATGCGTGAGGCCCCGCATTTGGTGTGTGTGTGTGCATGTGTAAAAGCTCCACCGGTATTCGCCGTGTTTACTGTCGCCACCGGGTTTCGGGGTCAAGCAAATAACACCTCATTTTCGCTAAACCAGGAAAACGCGGCGATGCTCGCCCCATTTGTGACCCGGATTTTTGATGTCCTGTTTACCCTTTTTTGCGCGGTATTGGCGCGAGTCCTAAGCAGGAAGGACACGGCAAGCTCACTCGAGTGAGGTGCAAAAAGGACCAGATCACCCCGGCCGGTACCGGCCAACCGGAAAACCGAACGCGGGCGGGCTCGGAGAGAGCGCTAGAAACGCATTAAACGGTCAGAACCCGAACCGACACGCCCAGGTATGAGGTCCCCGGTCGCCCCGAGGGCTACCCCCGCTCGGGGAAGAGAACCATACCATTTACGGGGTTGTGTTATTAAATTAGGATTTGATTGTTTTCTCGTTTTGTTTGAATGAAAATGAGAAAACCGGCACCGAAAACGCTGAAGAGGGTACATGCTGGGTGAGTCCTTCGTCCTGAGCCCTTTCTCGGAATATCGTACCTTTCTTTTCCGTTACCGGGGCTTCGAGTTTCCATCGGAATGCGGGTAGCCGGTAGAGATGAAATTTGTTTGACCCACGGCGACAGGACATTAGGGCGACCGGTTGGCTACAGACCGTGTGGCCGTTGCTAATGCGTAGGTCCCTGGGGCCGAGGCTGGGCTGGGTCGGGTCCCTGCACCTGTCAAGTGGTTTCCTGGCGATCGTTACTGATCGGAAGGGTACTTCTCTCGCTGCACGCTGCAGGACCATCGATAACGATCGACGGAAGCGATCGGCGATAATGAGCTATCGCGAGGCAGAATTAAGAGGTCGATTGTAACCAAACAAGAAAATCTAGACTACGGATGAGGTACAGCCTCGGTTTCCTGTATTTCCTGGGCTTCGATGGGCCAGTTGATCATTGAACTTTCTACCTTTGATTTCGAGGCGTTCGGTTCGTGAAAACATGCTGATCATGCCCCCGGCCAGCAACGAATTATGTGGCGAGTTAATGTTTCGTATAATGATACGGGTGAGCAATCGAACGAAAGTTCACCATCATTAAGCCGACTGAACATCATTAATCGTTCTGGTCCGGATGGATGGACAGGAAAAATGACTTATTTTCTCAGAATGTTTTCCGTTTCTCTAATTGTGGGGTACGGCCGATGGGCGAAGCCGTGTGCCGTGCCAGGATCGATTACGGCCGGGTCGCGATCGGATCGGTCGCGTCCCTTCGAAGCGTCTAATTATGATCCCTCGGCGCGAAGGAGTAAATCCGTTAAACGCACTTTGATTGCACGAGCTCCGTTCTCGCCACGCGGTGATTAGAGCGGTGAGTAATCCCCTTCTTCGCAGGGATCCTTTCCCCGTGCGTGCCAGCCCGAAGTGCCAGTGGGCGAGCCACTCGTCCCGACCGATCGGGTTCTTGGTGATCGATGGTGATGTGCCCGAGAGCTCGTCCGAGTGCGGGTTATTTACGGGATGCCGATTGCGGAAGTGCCTTGCCAGCTTGAGGGGAGAGCCATTTTGAGCTGCCATCCTCACGCGTCCGAGCTGGACTCCTGGTGGACTTTTATTTATATCCCCGTGGGTGGGTTGTGACACTTTCCCAGTGCTGGGCAGGGATCGGTCTGGGAAAATGATCCATAAATTTCACCACCACCACCACCAGCAGCGGGCCCACGGGACACTAATCATCATTCCTGGCGCGCCGGGCAGGCGCACAGTTGAGTGATCCGGGGCCGGCCCGAAGGGCCAGACAATTCACGGTTCCTCTCCCCCGGCGTGTGTGGAGGATGTTTGCTTCCGCAGTCGGCTTGCTGACGGACGAGGGCAGCTATCACCTTCTCGGTGTCTGCTCGGGGGCTGCCGTCGGGGTTCATAGTTTCGGCACTGAACGGGGGTTAAAAATAGAGTCGGACGGGCGGAAGACCCACGCCGCTGACGACAGACGACGGACGACAACAACGCCACGTCCATTGTCGCCGCGCGCCACCCGGGCGTGGATTGTTTTCGTTGCGTGTTCCGGACCCGGACCTCTACGCACTCTCGGCTCGGTCGTTGCGGCCCGCGCGAAAAGAGCCGCAAGATTCGGGTGGTGAAAATATTTTGATGAGATATTAAAACTATCATTAGAATTTACGGCCGCCGCCGCGCCGGTGATGAGCGGGATTGTGCTCGGGCGACGAAGATTTGGAACCCGCGGACTCGGCCCGGTCGGGCATTCCTGCGTGCGGGCGACTGCTACCCGCGTGGCCGGGGGAATCGGTTGGTAACGGCACACTAAGAGGGCCGTTAAATCGAACTAAATAAAAGCCATGAAATTGATTTACGGAAACCGCTGACGGGGAACTGGCGTGCCGTCCCGGAGCCGACACGTGCCCTCAATCTGTTGCGCGGCTCGGGCGGGAGTCGGACGAGTTTGACGAGTTCCCCGGATTACCCGGACGGCGATCGATCGTAAACGTACCCGTCACCCAATCGTAACGCGCCCCTCCCGAGCCACTCAGTCAACGCCGAGGCCCGGAATGCGCAGGACTTTAGTGTCTTTTAATTGCTCCGCAGCTTAGAGCGTCCTCTCCCGTGTGTGCGCCATCTATCGGTTGGGGTTGCGCCACGGACCGAGAGAGAGAGACACAGAGAAAGATCCAAGATAAATAGACTACATCTGGAAGTCGCCACCCCGCCGAGGAATGTCGGACACGGCGTTCTTCGCCACTCGTCCGGCCACGGCCACGGACTTTCGGTGAGCAGCGTTTCCGCAACGATCCGCCCCGGGCAGGAACTCTGCGCCGGCGAAAGGTGAAAATTTATGGCGGAACTGACAAAGGAAATGGCACCGCACGCCGCATCCGAAACGCGCGGTGAAAAACGATCTCCAACTGGAGCGAATCCCGGTCTCGTCCCGGGTTTGGCGGGTTAGTGTTTTCCCGCGGCGCGAGCTGGTCGGCCTCGAGCGGACCCATTTTTCAAATTCCCACGCCAGGGCGCTAGGTTAGGAAACCATTTCCCAAACGTCAAACAACAACGAATTTGTTTGCACGAAATTCCGCCACACACACGCCGCCGGCCGGCAACAGCAACAACATCAACAACAACGGCACAACGTGTTGCCGAGGTTGTTGTTGTTGTTGCGTGAACTGTCAAAATAGCACATTCGTCGTGGTTTGGCCGTGGCCGGGGCGTGTTGTCGTTGGCGATCGGCGGCGGCGCAACTTGTTATTGTTTGGCTTTGGAGATGATGGATAACAAATTGCTGGATCCCCGTGGACCGATGGACCCTGGACCGCAAGTGAGTGAGGTTATTTGCAAATTGTCGGTCGCTTCCACCACGAGAGTCGGGACACGCGCTTAGAATCGGGCTGGTTTGTCGGAATCATTTAGCAGGTCGGCGATTAGTGTGACAAGTGTGAGGGAAACTGTGGCGCGAAGAGAGGCCGACCGAGAGAGGGCCGACGATCTGCTGTCCCGAGGTAGCGTGCAGGGTTTCGACGGTTCTGGTTAATTGATGAACTACAAACGATACATTATTTCTAGCCTCCCCTAGAAAGAATGGCATCAACATCCCACACCATCAGGATCCGGCTCCGGCCGGCCCTTGTCAAAGACTTTCGTACAGACGCACGCGCGGGCGATGATGATGATGATGACGGGGTACGCATAATAAAGCTGTCAGAATGGCCCACAAATGGTACCCATCCGGAGCTAGCCGGAGGTTCCACCTGATCTGACGGGTGGGGAGTGGTTTATCTCGGCCGCTCGGTAACGCGCCACGCGATCGCGATCATTAGTGGTCCGGATTCGGGATAGGTTCCATGCGGAGCCGCGAGCTCTCTTTCCGGGGAAGTTTCTTTCTCCGACCCGACGGTCTGGTGGAGTCCCTGACGGGCCGTATCCTCCGATGGTCGGGAAGGTGGTGGTCCATAATTCAAGCTAATAATACCCCTGCGTCGTGCGCTTTCGACAATCTATTTCCACGACTGTGCAGGGAGTGCCCGCTTGTGTTAATGACAGTTTGTTAAGTTGTTTCCTAAATATGGATCATCGATGATCGGCACCGAAGCACCGAAAATAAATACTACGAGGGGTGCGTTTCTTTCCGGGACTAGCGTGACATCTTCATCGCCGGAAGTGCCGCACTGGGGAACTCCTTAGACCTGCGGACCATTCTTTCCGGAAAGGCTCGGTGCCCGGTCTATGCGAAATGGGCAAACCGCAACAGCGTAGACTCCGAGTGTCATTAGGTTAATGAGTGTGGCCGCTAATCCGACAGAGGTTCCAGAGGTTCGCGGTTCGCCCGGGTGTGAATAACCCGAGCATAATTTGTCTCAATTATGCTGGCGCGGGCCCTTGACTTGAGGCAGCGAATTGAATGGTGGTCCCTGCTCCGGCTCCGGGGGGGTTTATGCTTTTATTTACGCCAGATACATTTTATGCTTTCGACATTCAACTCGTTCGCTTCTTCCTGTTCTGATGAACCTGCGCCAGTGGGTGGATGTCCTTCGCGGACGATGATTATGGTGTCAGTCTGCCGCAGATCCGTCCCGCCCGGGGGACTCTATTTTTCCGACCGACGACACTCAATTAATTACTTTCATTTCGTTTCTTTTCGTTTTAATTTTGCTGCTCGGTTCCCAGCGATGAAGTGTCTCCGGTACATCGCGTGTGTCTCGGAATCCGCGGAACAAGGCCGGGATGATGGTGTGACCTCTTGTCATTCCTATTGCCCCCGGGGTTGTCCTCGGATTCGCGGGAATGGGTTCTGGCGCACACGTGTTGGCGCTGTTGGCGGCGGCCGCACCACGAGTGGTTGCGATAAGAACAAGAACGATGAGCGATCTAGATCGGCAACATAAGCAACATGGAAGACATCGTACAGCTCAGCATCGTGGCGGCAGCAGCTGCGGCATATTTTAACGAGCGCCGTTATCGATGGATAGGCGCTTTCCGATGCCGCCGAGTTGCACCGGAGCCGGGCCGGGTTGTCAGAGTGCCAAAAACCGGCGGCACTATTCGCCACATTAGTTTGCGTCGATGGGCCGTAGCGCGAAGAAATTCCGCCGCTTTGGGACGACCATGCCCCAAGATGCGTGTCACGATTCGCCACGATGCGCCACGGAAGCCGTCAGCAGCCGCTGCATCGAGGGCGCTCGCCGAAAGCATCGCTGACCGGCCGCCCGGTGGCAAAATTATGCTGCGGCCCCCGCTGCGCTGGGGCAGAAAATGTTTGCGGAAGCATTGGCATTTGTCACTCCCCCCAACCCCGTTGGCCGATGGGGGTTATTTTCGGTCAACGAACGGGGCATCCCGGGGCCTGCATCGGCGAAAGATTTGTGGGTAAATTTCGACCGAAATTAATTACCGTCAATTAGTTAAGGTGAGATGCGATAATGTGCAATTTAGAGCCGGCCCGGGGGGGACCGGGATCAAACCGCGAGCCCGGAGTCTTCCGTCAGGCAAACGCTGGCGGTTGGCCGTTCCACGAACCGGGTCCAGCTGAAAGGGTCATACTCGCGGGATGCGCGGTTATTTGCTCTCGAGTAGCGAGTCCTTATTTGATTCGTTTTTGTGGCTCACTGTGGGATGTTGGTGAAGTCTTTACATGGTTTGGCTAGTGTTCTGGATTTATTTTTAGTCATCATTCAATCATCAGATTGTTTTCCAAAATATTCTGAAAAGAGCTGAAAAGTTAATTTTACTATAAACATTGTGTTTGTTCTGTTCTTGTTCTATTATGTTGAACTCTTCATTTTTTGTTATGAAATGTTAAATTATGTTTTACTTTTTGCTTTAATATTTTATTCTTTTCGTCTTTCGTTAGTTTGTGTATTGATTTGTTGATGTTGAATTGATTTTTGTGTTTTGTTCGTTACTATTTTATTTCATTATATTTTATTCTATTTGCTTTTTCTGTGTTTTTGATTCATTGTGGATTATTTCCTTGTTGTTTTATTTTATTCTCTATCATGTTACTTTTTGGGAGTTTAATCTCTTTTCCGCGACTTACAAATGGCCTTTTTATGAATGGCCATCATAGCGTAATTGTTTCCATGGATTTGCTTGTATTCGTAATTTTGTCATTTCAATAAACTTGGATTTCCATTCCATATTTTGTCAACATTCGCGTCCGCCGTGAAGATCGTCGCGATCCATGTTTCTTCCAAAAGGAAGAGACCCCACCCAAAAGCGGGGTGGGGGAGGGTCAACATATTCCTCCGGACTCGCGAACGCCACGCCACGCCACGGTTTCGCTTTCTATTTCGGTCGCGCGGGATCGGGCGAATCGCCTCGACCCCGCGCGCAGCGTCATCTGTCGTGGCAATATTTTGACGTTTAATCCCCGCCTCGTTGCCCGACTGTCCCGCCCAGGGGCACGCGTGTGACCTCCCTCGGCCCGCACGGCCGGCCGAGTACCGGGGCCTCGGACGACGGGATGTCCAATTTGCGTTTATGAAATTAATCAAACGCGCTGCACTCGCCCGATATTTCGCGCGCCGTTCGAGTGGAATCGGCTGAGGGGTAACGGGTGGCTCCGCGATCTTCGATCACCTGTCCCTCGGCGGCTACGGTGACCTACGCCCGGGACCCCCGAGGATCCCGGGCCCAAGTGTTGCAATTCTTCATGAGCTGCACCATGAAGCGATCACTGGTTAAGATAAACCCGGGGTAGGGTGACGGGATGGTTGGACAGGGTGGGGACGTGCATCGTGACGCCTGATGCACATCAACCCCTTCAGCGCAGGGTGGGATATGATCACCGAGCGGCTAGCAACGGGCCCCAGCTCGTTATGAGGGGCGCGTATCGAACGGTAAATAATTGATGATCAACCCTCCCCGGCCTGGCCTCCCCCGGTGGGTGGCGGGGCGGTGGCACATTAAAATGATGATACCGCTCCCTGCGTGCGTGCGTGCGAAGATGATTTGATATGGGCGCTAGCGGCGCGTTAATTCCGCGTTCCTGCGATCATCATTTGCGTGTTGCCGATGCTGCGCTGTTGTTGGCGCAAAAGGGCAATGGGGCTCTCGGTGCTCGGGCACAGCACCCCGAGAGAGAGAGAGAGAGAGAGGCGGAGTTTGATTTGAAGACGTTGCGTTGAGAAGTGCGTTGTGCGCCTTAGGCGTCTCACTGGCCCTCGGGCCGGGTCTGGAAGGAAGTGGCCGGAGACGGGGTGGCCGGAGACACAGCTAGAATTAGTCCGGCGCATCGTGAGGCGCAGGGTGCATCGCGCGAGTGCATCGAAGTCGACTGACAACCGGCAACTGCGCCCGTTGCCGGCCGCTTAGGTCCGCACGGCGCGCGCACGGTGACAACCACACCGTGGAACGTACACTAATTAAGGGCACAGAACGCCTTCGGGGCATTCATGTCTGCTGAAATCACCACTCACTTGTCACGCCGATCGTGGACCACAATGAACCATTTGTTCATTTCGCATTAATATTGGAGTATCATTTGATGTTTGCTCTAACTTTTTCCTGTTTTCTTTTGCAAAATGAAAAGGATGAAGCTCTTCTTAAAGCTGTGTATGAAGTAGATGTTGAAAAGTATGAAGCATTTCTGATCGTTTATTCCATTCTAAACTTTATGTTTAAGGAATTGATTACGTTTTCGTATCATGGAGAGTTAACATATATTATGGCGATTGAGAGAGCTCATGAACAAGGTTATGTATCTTAGTGGACATGAGTATTATTATATTTTCTGAATGTACCTTTTTATTCAATTTAAACTATTTGATCCTCTAGTTGTAGTCTGTCCAAATGTAGTATGTGTTCCTTTCCGATCTACTTTGGTTTAATTTTATTCGAAAAACACCAACAAATTACTCCAATGTCCCAATCGATCCTTGTTTTGTAAAGTAGATTAAATTGTCCAAATGCATCCGGTTGTGTGGGCTTCCACAATAACCACATAGCGCCAAGGTTGCTCAAGGAAATGCAATTTTAGCACGACGAAGAGCGCAAATTAAATGCATTAAGTTACGCGCTTGCAAACAAATCGACCCACAGGAAGTGGCCGTTGCACCTTGGCCGTTACGCGAAAGTCTTCGTCTAACGAAGCGCCCCGTGAGATTCCGTTCCATTAGTCGTCGTCGCTGCATCGGCTCTTGGTTTCGGTGACGGTATTCATCGGACGGATGCCCTCGCCCATCGTGTCACCATCAGGAGCTCTGTGGTGCGCGTTGTGCAACATCAGCGCGCCGCCTACTGATGCTGGCGAACGTTTGACCTTTGCTGCAAATATGAACGTTCTTTCCATAAATTTTAATTAACCACACACACACACACACAAGCACACTGTGAGCGCCTCGGCTGCGACTTCCTGGATCGGTTTGGTCGTTGGTCGCAGCTAAAGGGGCCGCTTCTTACGCAGGTTCGATCGAACGATGCGGAGTCGATGCGAATTTCCGACATTTGCGTGTATTTTTACATTTTCGCAAAGTTCGCTTCTCCATCGTCCTCTGGAAAGGACCTAAAACGACATCGCTGGGCCGGGCTGAGAGCACTACATATCGCAAGACATCCGGTTGGTAAAAGAAATACTTCTTTTGATAAGAGACCGGACGGACCCGCATCGGTGGACCGACCACTGTATGGCCTGCGGGCGAAGATCCTGATGCGGAGATAACCTTCCTGCAACTTCCGCAATTCGAGACAACCCCGGAGACCCCGTTTCGGGAGCGTCCTGAACTCGAACCAGCGCCCGGCAGCGCCGGGCAGCATCATTTATGAGCTCGGGAAGTCATTTCCGGTTTGCCGCTGCTAAGCTCGATTAGGGGCTGATTGTTTCGTACGTCATCTCCGGTAAACAGTTTCCTGTGCGCGCTCCTCGCCCGGACCGGTGGACACCACCCCGGTCGACGGAAGTGCCGGGGACGACCCGTTGCGCCGTCGGCTAGTGCTTGGGCTGCGAAGGACATGAGTGCGTTTTCCGCTCCGTGCGTGCTCATATGTGTGTGTGTGTTTGTGTGATGAGGGACGCGCCAGTGAGCAAACAACTTCAACTTCCGGTCGACCGCCCAGAGCTTACAGGGTGGTGCTAGTTGGCGGGCTCTGCTGGTGCTTGTTTCATAAAAGTGTTATACAAGGAGTCTTCCTAACGTACACTAACAGTAGTCACAACACAGAAGAATAATAATATTTAATTTTTACTCGAAATTAATACACTTTCATGCTGAAAAAAGGCCTAATTGGCATTACTCAAGAAAGCCCAAACTATCATGAAAATGGCAAACTTCTAGGCCAGGACATTAAATAAATCCCACGTCCAGAGTCACCCGTTAACTATCGCAACTATGGAACGTCGCGGAACGAAGCAGCATCATCATCTTCGCCGGAGTCTGTAACATACTACCGAGAGACCCCGAGGAGCTCGGGAGTCGGTTCAGGAGAAGAAGAACTGCACAGAGTCTGACCATGGTGGCTCCCGGCGATGGCGAAAAACTCCATTTCACATGTGGCTCCGGTTTCGCCGGAAATGATTATATGCCTTCTGCGGAACGTGCGGACCCGAAAGGCGCTCGCCGGGGACGGGCCAGGCCAGCTTTTGGGCAATCGCGTCTAGATAGTGGTGCGGTGCGTGCTTCGCAGGACTTGTGATTTTAATTTCCTATTGTAGAGCACCCGAAGGACGGCAGGCGGAACGGTTCCTGCGCGTGCTGTAACTTTCGTGCTCGGGTGCGGTGTCCCAGGACCAAGTCCCGGCCCGAAAGATACCACTTCCGTTCCGGGGGAGCCAAGCGTAGCCGAGGCCTCCAGTAATCGATTTCGAGGCACGGGATGGCGCGTCCCCACGTTCGCCAGGGGTTTTCGGTCCCGAATCGGAAATGGACTGCTGCCGGATGGGCGGCCGACCCTTCGGATGGCTGACCGAAAATGCGTTGCAGTGCTGGCTGGCTGGCGATGGGGAGCTCGCCGTCGTTCTGGAGGGGCGCAGCATTTCCGGTTTGCCACGGAACGGAGCGAGTCGTGCGAGGAAAATGCCCGCCTGTGAGAAGGATCCGTCCTCGATGTTGCGTTGTCTGGCGTTGGGGACGATATGCGAGCTCGATGATGAGATTTTGTGAAAAGTCTCCGCTCCGAAGACCGGCCACCGGAAGTCACCGGTGGCACGGAGGGGAGAAGCAGGGACGCGCTAGCCCCGAGTCGAACCCGGTGTCAGAAGCCAGCTCGGGTGAACCGGAAATGGAAGGCTGGAACGTTGTGTTGCGGTGGAATGAAGTAGCAGGAAAAAAGTACACCCGAGCCTGATGTGCTGTCGGTCCGGAGTCCGGCGGCTCTTTCGGTCTGGGGCTTCGGTGGCGCATCCTTTGCACTTACTTGCCACCGCCGCCGCCACCGTGCTGGGGAGAGCGTGGCGACACACATCCCGGAAGTACGCCGACAGAAAACGATGGATTTGGTCCCGAGTCTCGTCGCGTCCTGCGAGCGTCGTGACGTCTCGCAGGACATTTCCGCCCCAAACGAACGGGCGAAGGAGCCGGACCGGATTCGAGGACGAAAAGCTACGGCCCCCGGGGGTAGCGCAAACGGATCGAACGGACAGACCGAGCCGTCTCACGGGGAGGCGGGAGCGAGAGAGTGTTTGAGAGGAACCTCTGGCACAGGAAATGGGAGTCGAGTAAAATGGCCGTCCGCTTTGCCTTCTTCGGTCGCAAAGGCCAGCCCGGTCTGGCCAGGCCTGGTCCCGACGAGAATGGGTTACCCTCCGGCTCCCCTTCTCGGACCTCCGTGCCACTTCCGTGAAAGCTTCCGTTTCGGGTCCGGATGGCTCCGGACACGGACTGGTGGGGGTTGGGGGCCACAAACAACATCCTTCGTCGGCGGCAGCGTTATTAGCATCCTTTCGAAGCGGAACACCGCCCTCCACTTGGCCTCTCGCTCCCCGAGTGCGCCGAGGAGGGTGCTTTTCGCGTCCTGCGACCACCAACACGAGAAGCTTTCGCACCGCACCGGAAGCGGAAGTAAATGGAAATAAAATGCCCACCATGGCCGTAAGGCACCCGAGGCGTCCGGGTCTCGGGTGCCGGGGCAGCCGGGCAAAATCCTCATCTCCGTTCCAAGCGGAGCGGACGTGGAGTTCCAGGAAGGCCGCAGACACACACACGCGCGCGCCCGGTGTGGGTGACCATGGATGGAGGATATTTGGGAAGTGAAGTTTTGCATGAGCGCAACGAAAGGATTGCGGGAAAATGGTGGTGGACGCCGGCTGCCGGTGGGCTACTACACGCGATTCCTTCCCGGGCAGGATGTTCACATCCTGTTCGGAGGATGTTTGGATGGGTTTTGTTTAGCGTTTTCTTCGCCGTTCGACTGCAGATAGCTTTCGGCTTCGTCGATGAAACAGGGAGCAAGTGAGACAACAAAAAACGAGATGTTTAAATTTTCACTTTCAGCTTTTACTCGAGTTTTCCTCTTCGGGTGGTTTGGTTTTACCGTTTTGACCTTTTTTATTTGTCGGAGAATGATTTTTCTCGTATTGTTTCAAAGTTTGAGTTGGAGCAAATTTTAGGGAATGTGAAAGGTGTTTTGTGTTTCTCTTTTCTTCTATCTCTTTCTAGCTTCATTTACGTTCTTGTATGAAGTTTTATATTCATTCTATGGTTTTTAATTTGGTATTTTTCAGATTTCATTCCATTCATCGGTTGAAACATACATTGTTTTGAAACATTTTATTTATGAACAAAAACGAGCACTTTCGCCTTTGCCAGACTTCAAAGATTGCCAATGTTTGTTTCGACTAATGTGTCTAAAATGTTCTTTGTTTTTGTGTCATGAGAATGTTTCGCATTAACATAACTACTACAAAGCTTAAAAATATGCGAAAAAAATGAATAAAATATGAATGAAACTTTGTTTTAAACAAAAATGTTCGTTTAAGAACGTGGAAAGTGTAAACAACCATTAAGAATTGGAAACAAAGGTTTATTAAAAGACAAAAATATAGGTTATCCAATTCTGAAAAAGGAGAACTTGCAGGATTACCAACGGCTTGCCGGAACGGTGCACTGGTACACTAAACCAAATGCGCTCGCCCCGTAATGCCTTCATTGGATTGATTTTGGCCCATCCGGTAATCGCTTCATCCTCTCCACCCGGGACTCCGCCAACCCTGCGCTTCCCTTGGGGCGATAAACCTTCCTCGGAGCGAAGTTGAACATCATCATCATCGTCACTCTGGCAGTTGGTAAGTAACGGGGGGCCCGTTCCTTGGTCCTGAATATTCGTCGAGAGAGAGAGACAGGGTGAGTGAGGTGAGTTCACGTCCGGGCACGGATGTCCTTTACGGCGACGTTGGCGTCGGTTTGCGTGAACCGGAAAGTACATAAGCGATTGTCCGTGCGTACGGGACTATCGTCAGAAACACATTTTCCGGCCGGGCCGGGGCCACCCGCCTACCTTTGGGCGATTTTTCCGACCTCCGCTTCCGGTGCACCTGCCTACCATTTGCCTAAGGACATGTTTCAAATTACCGTCCCCAAGGGATCCCGGAATGCTCGCCGTGGGGCCGTCAACAATGTTCTCGAGTGGCCCCAGACAGAGAGAAAGAGAGAGGCGGTGGGTGGGCTTTGGGGGAGCATTTTACTGCGACAAGCGACCGGAAGTCCTCCCCCCGCATGACGCTTCCCTTCGGCGTTCGGATCGACCTCCGTCCGGTCAGGATGCGACCGGAAGTCATCGTTCGGTGCCAGGGGCTCGGTACCCGGACCGGTCCGACGGTGGCTGTCCCTTTTTGGAGTCGGTTGGGGTTCAATGGAGCTCCTTTAATTTCGCTCTCTCTCTCTCTCTCTTCCTATCTCTCGTTCACTCTGTCTCGCTTTTCGATTCGGTCGAATGTTTTAACCTTCCTACTTTGTGGACGGCACAGGCGAAATGGGGAACGCATCGAAAGGATCTTTGTGGCGCATGACGGAAAGTGACATCCGGGAAGGAACACCGCCCGTCCACCCGTTTCAGCAGCAAAAAAAAAAGGATTTTGTCTTGGCATTCCTCGCGAAGGCTCACTGGACAAATAGTTTGGAGCCCGGCAGCCCCGGCAGCACCGGGATCGCCCGAGCTCGGCGAGTGGCCGAGGATCGTCGGAAGGACGACACTTCCGCCCCAGATCCTGCTGGCGGTGGTGGCACCGGCGTCGCGTTCTCCTTTTTATGCGCTCCCCATCGCAAAAGGACGCCGCACCATGCCAGATACACCACGATGTCGACTTTCGACAGGATGCGGAGCGGCTTGGTTGGGGGGACACTGCACAGGAAGTGATGAAATGGCAAAACTGTACCAACCAACCGAACCTCCCGTCCGTCAGACGATTTTCCCGGGCTTCCAAGAAGGATGTGAACCGGAAGAACACGAGGAGAGCGAACCTTTTTTCCCGGACGTCGGATCCCGTGCCGGGGCCCGACACGGCCCTACCATCACCCCCGCCAACCCACCGTGGCTTCTTTTTCTCGCCGCCGAAAGGAAGTCTGCATCCGGTTCAAGGAAGGCGGTGGTGCCCCAGAATGCCCGCCACAGCGCCACGCGGTATCCTTTAGCCGTCTTCACTTCCGGCAAAGGTCCGGGTCCCGTGGCGCGAGGCAGACCGAGTGGGGGTCGACGAAGAGAGAGAGAGAGGGGTTTCTAATTTCCTTTTTCGCAACGAGCACGGACCGCGAGAGAGAGAGAGAAGGAACCGTGCCGTTGGGGCCGACGGGAAAAATCATAAAACTCCGGATGTGTTAACAGTGAAAAAGTACATTTTCCACCGCTTTCCACATTCGGGGCCGGATCTACGGGGAAAATGGGTAGCCGCAGAATGGGGCAGCGAAAGGATGGCTGGCAGAGGATTATGGACTGCTGCTGCTGGCAGTCGAAGCGGAAGTCAGCTTCTCCGGCAGCCGGGCCAGGATCCGGCAGGTCTGTCGGCCGGAAGTTGGCGCTGACTGGCGCTCGGGGACGCAAAATCGTTGCGGAAGTAGATTCGAAAGTCGGTGCAAAAACCGCCGCGGAATACAAACGGAAACGAGTGCCCGCGCTGTCTGTGTGTGTGTGCCGATGCCGAAACCTCATTCCGAAATGAAAATGATGGAAAACTCGCCGGCGAGGAAGTGGCGATACGCACGCATCAGTAGTTCGGTGCCACCGAAAGGAACTCGCTTTCAAAAAAAAAAAATATAGAAAGGATGCCAACAAAAATCGCCGGACGCGAGAACGGACTGGCGAAAAGTGGAATCGCGTAAAACGGAGAAAATCCTGTAAATTCGCCTCCACCGAAACGCATGGCGCGTCAGGAAGCGGCCGCTGGATGATGGGCAGGCAGGATAACATCAGCCCCGGAGCTCCCTTCCGACAGCAGCGATTGATGAACATTCAGCAAACGAGCAACGAAAAAAGTGGGAAAATCATGCACTCCGACGGCGGAAAAACTGCCTTCCACCGTAGCTGTAATATCGAAATTAAATTTCGTTTTACATTTCCAATTACTGCCCTTTTTGCACTGTCTGCGGTGCATCTGGGTGCATAAATTTTGCGGCCCTGCAAAATACACACACACACACAGGAAGCGAATCCCGGCACCGGAACCGGAACACACGGTATCACGTTGGGCACGTCCGTGGCCCGAAAAGCAATCGACGGTGTCGGCGTTCCCGATAGCGTACTCCCGGCGGTGTATCCCGGCGGACAGGAAGTAGCAGCAGATGGGCGAGCAGAATTTACGCAGAAGTAGGAGGGCAGAAATCGTTTTCCGGTTGGCGATTGAAAAGTGAAAATGACGCGACTAGCCTACACTTGGGGTTACTGTCCCGATGGCTCCGACAGTCGACATTGTGGTTATTTGAACATTGTTCCAAATAGTGTTTTACATAGTCGTTTAGTTAAAGTTTGTAGACTGCCATAAAACATAGTTAAGTAATCTTCATTCCGATTTTCGTACTGATTTTTTTTGGTTCCTTTCAACATGAAAGTTTAGAGGGAAAATCATCGTCTTCTCTTTTATTTTAGAACATCTTCTCACTATAGTACATCAGTAGTACATCTTCTCCTTAATATTTTCCATTTAAAATGGGTACTTCGATGATTGCCAATAAAAAGTCTGATGATTTCTTGAGGACGGTTATATAGTCACATTCACACCTGTACCGCTACCCAAACTGTAGTCACCGTGTGCGCCGAGAACCCAATTTCCTTTTTTGCCATTGCAAAATGCAAAACAAAATGCTGCCGATGCACCGGTACAGGAAGCGCAGGAAAAGTGGAATAAAATTCGAAAAAATAAAACCTCCGCCTGAACGATAATATGTAGGGTTGTCGAGAGAACAGAAACACACACACATCTATACGGGTCGTTCGAGTTTTTCGGGGTAGCCAAAAATATTCACTTCCTTTTTCCGGCACTGGCTCCCGGCAAACAGGAAGCGATGCACGGCGCGTTGCCTCGAACACAACATACGCAATCTCTGCGTATTTTCGCTCTCCTTTTCATCGTGTCGTGGGGTCACGTGTGCCACCCAGAACGGGGCAGCCATAAAGCACGCGCAAGAGTCCGGCCAGCGCACCGGTTAAACAAAATTCTCGCATAAACCGTGGTGAAATATTGAAATGCACCATTCGACCGGCGTTTGGCCGGGAGAAATTTGGTCCTTGTTTTTGAAAAAAAAGACAAAACAAAAAATTTGAAACGGAAGGTTCCTTTTTTGGGTCCGTGCGGGTCTCATTTTGTGTGTTTCGCGTTTTAACATTTTAATGTTTGTCCGTGCCGTGTTGGTGTGTCGCGTCAGGGCGAGGAACAACCTGTTTCCTGGCGGCCGAAAATTGTTTCGTGGAAAGTGTGTCTGGTGTTTTTTTATTCTTTTCGTTTGGCTTCCCGTTACTGCGCCCTCTGTCGGCTCAGGGTGAGGTCCCGTTCCAAAAACTGTCACTTCCGTTCCGTGCGCACGTCCGGTTCGCCGTGTCCGGCACACGGCACGGACACGGTGTGCCAATAAATTCGCATCCGAATTTAGTTTGGTTTTTTCATTTTTCGTATTTCGCGTTTTTTTCTTTTGGGCAATTGTGTTGCGTGCGGCCAGAGCCAATAGGTGGCCTTTTCGAGGGGTGGGAGTCCTTTGAACGGATGCAAGCGCAGAGTGCAGTCTGTTGTGTTTTATTGCATTTGACCTCCGGGAGGATATTCCGGATTCAGAGCCCCATCATTTAGCCGACTTTTAGGAACGTTATTCGAGGCCGGTGCAAGGACTGCTAATGGCCGGAAGCCTTATTGCAGTATTAGCTCAATGCAAGCGGAATCGATGAATAATGAAACGCAGTGATGCATTTCGTTTTTATGAAGGTTGGCCGGAATTGCATCTGTTAGTTTTGAAATAGAATTGAATATCATTTTTCCTTCGAAGTTTCTGTATCCTAAAGAATGTAATAGAGTTTGTTCGAATGGCATTAGTGTTTGCTTCTAAGCATCTGTTGCCCCCGCATGAGCCGAACAGCTTGAATAGCAAGGGACTTGCATTCCTAGTTCCTCAGCATAAAATATTTAAAAGCCCAAAGGCGCGCGTCACCCCCAAAATATCCACTGCAGTGAAAGTCTGCAGTCTGCCCCCGTGCCGGATACAGGTTGTTGCATTTTCCGGCCCATTTGATGATAGAATAATAAAAGAAAGCCCGCCAGAGGGAAGGAAAAGAAAAAAAAGCACAAAAACGGGTTCCCCACCGCGACAGTGCGACACGACCTCAACATAGTTGCAGGGAAACTATGTGAAAATATGTTTTATGTTCACGTTCGATGATCGACATCGGCTAACTTCCAACCCCATCGTGACAATGTTTTCATCGACGCGGGTTGTGTGTGTTTTAGGGGTGTGTTGCATAAAATAGCAAAAACTGTGGCGTTCCGTGGGGCCCAAATGTGTGTGTGTGTTCGGCCAGGGAAATTCCTGGCACGACGACAAATCCAAACCGATGCAGCGAAAAATATCATCGCATGGCTCGGGTGCAATCCAGAACCAAAAAAAAATTAGCATAAAATACAAGCAAAGCAGCAGGAAAGAAGGAAAAGGATGCAGCTCACTATAACCAAACAACCTGTCTCCGATTATCCATCCACGCACCGGGGGACAAATGGTGGTCAATAGTGGTGAACGAAAATTTTGTAATTTGTTATTTAATTAAAATGTAACAAAACTTTTACCATCATTATTTGATAACGTAGAGCACAGATTAGTCGAAATCGAAAATCAGTAACAGACGATCTAATGCACCTTGACGGCCACTTAAAAATTATAAAAAGCATTATTTCAAATCGGAACGCCATTTAATTTGCAATGCAAAACAAACCTAGCCAAGCAAATGTTGACCATGCTTTCGAGCGATTCCCGAGCCCACTGTGCCACGTGGCGTGGCGATGAACAAATTTGTTCCAAACAAAACAACAAGAGCAAAACGAAAAAAACTGGATGGCTGGCCACTGAAAGCCACTGAAAATGGTGAGTCAAAAATGGCTAAAAAGCAGTTTATAACTATTTCGCCAGTACTTTGCTTAGGAACGGGATAACTTTCATCCCCCGCCCGGTCATGGCGCATCAGGATGCAGCAGTTTATCCCGTTTTGCGTTAGCCACCCTGCGGCGGGCCCCCCACCGGCTAATACGGGGGCCCAGCCCCCGGGGTTTGGATGGACACCTGACTAAACATAACCTCGTGCAAGTGCGTCGATGTGACAGCCCCCGGTTTTTTTGCCCTTCGTGTTGTTGTTGTTGGACTTCGCCCTCTGTTTATCGTGCCGGATTGATTACGCCATGTGAAATCGACTGGTGTAGGTGCGCTGGGGAGCTCTTCTAGTATCCTTGTTGCGTCCTTTAGGCTGGGTTGCCGCTCGGTAAACAGCGCCGGGTTACACAACGCACACAGCGAAAGTCGCGAAAAATGATCGGCACACAGGAACAAATCAACGGACAACGGCGTGCATCAGCCGTGCCGTGTGTGTGTGTGTGTGTGTTCAGTAAGCCTTTCGGACCACCTCAAGCGCCATGCTGCATCTACTACGGCCGGTCGGTTTTTTGTGGGTTTCGGGGCGGGAAAAAAGTTATGTTTAATTTATTAACAACGGAAGAGCGCACGCCAAGGACCTCTGCCCTCGTCGCTGCGGCCGGGTGCTGCACCCTGCCTCCCGATCGGCCGACGGATTCCTGTAAGCGATTCCCTCGCTCGGCCAGGGCCGGATGCGCACCGTCAGCGGAAAAATCGACCGTTCGACTTTTGCGTGGAATTTTGTTGCAAATTTTATCCCCCGAAGCAAACGTCCACCGGTCGGTCGGTAGGTTTCGGGACAAGATTTTTCTCGGGTCCCGGAACCACCCTTTTTTTGGGGGTGCCTCAATCGGTGGGTGTGTGTGTGTGTTAATTTTATTTTGGCATTCGATTATATTCCATGATTTTTGGAACCTGCGCCTGGTCATGGTCATGGTTTCCTGCTGCCAACAGGAAGCCGTCCCACGAACCAACCCTCCGCCAACCCGTTGCTTTTGTACCCGCCAAAAAGGATGGACAAGCAGGGGCCTCGTTGCATCGCCAGGGATGAGCGGCAAGGTAGCGCGGGGAATCGGAAATTGCATGGAAAATTCACTTGTAGTCAGCAGCGCCGGAATTTGTGCTTCCGTTTTGGCCCACGCGGCCCCCGTGTGTGTGTGTGTGTGTGTGGACCGGGACGATTTTCCCATGCTGGGTGGAAAATTGATATTTTATTTTTTTGCTCACGCTGGGAAGCGTGAAAGGTTCTCGATCCGCTCGCTGATATTCAATTTATCGTTGGATTCGATTCGATGAATATTTTTTGACGCTTTTTTCCCTTTTCGTATCACAGTTTCGCCACTCTTCTCGCGTTTTGTTCCTTTATGCGTCCTGCTGCGAGCGATTTGCTGAAAGCTCGAGCTAGCTCGTGGGGCGTTGATGGTCCTGTCGCGAACGGGGTTGATGGTTGGTTAATAGTGAGATGGCTGTAATTGTTGGAAGCAAGTTGGTATGCGTATGAGAATTCCGGCGGAACCGGTATGTTGCATTGAATGTGAAAATGGGTCTAGGTTTGAAAGCTGTATGCTGCTAGAACGAGAGAACTGGATAAAGGTAACAGTCAAGGTCATTGCAACAGAATAAATTATAAAGTTAACAGTTTAAGTTCGCAAGTAAGCATCGTAAATTGATAAAATATTAATCTTTTAATTGAAAATGGCAAAAAGGGGGAAATCTAATCTAAAATTAAATAATAATCAAATGAAATAATGAACAAAAAATGTAAATTCACGAGTTAGAAACAAACAAACAATTTCAAAGATACAGAACACTGTCGAATAACACTGATTGCAAGTAATAATCTGACAAGCTGTAAGTAACAATCAATTTCGATTGTAAAACAATTGTCCGTCAGCCGCGTTTGTGATAGTCAGAACATCTTCCCATTGGGGAAACTTGATGGCCGATTAGCGGATGCTTCCAATCCAATGATCTAGTTCGAATCAACCCCATTACGTCGAGTCGAGAGGGCCGATAGAGCCCTCAGCCAAGTCATAAAAAAGACATATATCCCACCGTAGCACTTCCTCTGTCGGTGGGCGGTGGGTGGGCAGGCGGACGACCGTTTTCTCACCGTCCGGTTTTCCGCGTGACGCACCTGGAATTTGCATCATTTCCGTGCATCATCGCCAGGCCCCGCCCGAGCACAAATAATGCAAATCTTCTCTCCCGCGTAACACTAGCGTGGGAAACTTCGAGCTCTCGGGGCGAATCGTTTTTTGTACAGTAGGCGTTCGCTGTCCATAAGCATCTTATTGCTCGTATCAACTCCTTCGCGATCATCTCGGGCGCACAATGCGGGCTCGGGAAACAATATTTCCCGCCCGGTGGCCGGGGCACGGGCGCGACATGATTAATCATAGAAAGGAAAAAAAATCGCCCGTTTACATCGTCACGTTACGCCTCGGCCGCTGGAGGCGCGTTCTCGATCGCGCCCCGCCGCGGGGCTTCCATATGATTACGGGAACGGAATTCGCTAGGGGAAAGGGCCTACGGTCGGGCGTGAACGCGGGCCCTGCTTATCTGCGATTTAAATTGATTCAAATTAAACCGAATGAAGATGGATCTCATCTTGATCGCGCTCGTATCAATTTATGCGGTTCCTCGCGGGACGGCGCGCGTTCCTGATGGACCCGCCCGCGCGCCGTGGCCACCCTCCGGTGGAAAGCCTGACCGCGTTCGGTTCGGTTGGAGACACAATTTGTTGCGCACTCGTGTGTCGCGTGCGGCGGCCAACAATGTTTCCGACGATGCGCCTCCGGGGGATGCAGCAGGATTCTTGAGTCTCCCCGTCACTTGCCGAGAGCCGATGCCTTGTGGTTCGTTGTTTAATCCATTCCGTCAAGTTTGAGGCCAATTTGTATACGACGCGGCATTGTTTATTTGTGTTTCGAGTTGTACGTCGAAATTGATCCTTTTTGTTTTTGTCAAATCAAATTATCAATCAAGTGTCGCTAATGATTACTATCGTCGTACGGGGAATCAACATTACTCTACACTAAGGTCCATCGTTTTTGTTGGATGCACATTATTTTTCTTTATTCCTTTTTGAACAATGTCATAGGAATTATAAGTTGAATGCAATCTGTTTTGCTAAACATTTTGTCGAATAAAATGTCGTCTGTGAAATTAGAAAAATTTCAGCAAATCGATAAGGGTATGATATTAAACTAACTAAAAAATTGGCTGAAACATTTGTTGTTACATTGAGTAAACGTGTAAGCCACACACGCACACAATTTCGCGCATGGCTGTACCATTTACGATGCTCGGTCGCCGGGACCAAACTGCGAGATGGAAGGCTGACGAAAGAACTGCAGCATAAGTGCGCCCAAACCCAATTTGGCTTCGTTGTGGTCACCCGTTCGCATCGTTGCCGTATGAAACGGCCCTCAAGCGTCATCGGGAAGAGCGGCGCGAGTGAAAATAGCTTGCGGAAGGTTTGCGTTTGCGTATTATCCAACCATCGCGACCCGCGGCAAGTGACATTGCGGTCGCGGCTTCGCGTATGTTCGCGGCCCTCATCTTTGCTGCTTCGTGAACACGCAAACTACCATTTGCCAAGCCTGCGTGTGCCAATGTGTCAAGTCGGAGTCGGGCGGAGAGTCCTGGGAACAGAACGATGAACGCCGAGAGGCCGAGAGCTGTACGCGGCGACCCAAATGCATCGCGGGCAGCGGGTCTGCCCGCGCTGGTCGCAGTGCAAATTTATGTTTCTTGATGATGTTTGATTTGAATTTATAAGGACCCAGGCCAGTTGATCGACGGACCGGCTCGGTTCGGCCCGGCGCAGTTATGGGCGCCTGCATTACGCACGGCGCACGGGAGCAGCGCAAGTGTTTGTGATCGTACGCGGTTTTGTGATCGCGCAGATCTTATGCTCGATCGCGAGATCATCAGCCTCATCAAGCGCGGTCGGGCGTGCGCTGCGTGCGAGCGTCACAACAGCCGAAGGTGGTTGAACTAACCCTTTCGGCTGGGTCGCAGCATATTAATAGACGCGGCTGACGGCGGAAGAGTTTCTGCGGCTTTTTGGAGTGGGTCCCGGCCGGCGGGATGATTGAAATGTCTAATTAACCTGGGCCCCCGGGTCCTGGTCGAGCTGGATCGTCGTTGCCGGCGTCGCCTTCGTCGTGGTTTTTTCGGGGCCGGGCTCACGGGGCGCATAGCCATACATCATATTAATGCTGTTCGGGGTGGGGAAAAATATGGCCCAAAAAGGGAGGCTCGATTTTTCCGAACGGACCAACCGAGGCCATCGATCTTAGCGCCCTGCCTCTGGCAGCGCCACTGACCGCACGAGGCGTATGCGTGGAGCATTTGGCTGCTCATCATTCAATCCGTGGCCGGGCAGGGACGTGGAGTAGAAAATTAAGCACCGAATCAAAACCGCCCGAGTGAAGGTTCACGGATTGAGGATCACCTTTTTTTCGGGACAGGGAGAAGGGAGAAAAAATCAATTTCTTTTCCAACCGCGCGCGGGGATCAGTCCAACGGCACTCGGCTTTGGCCGTCACTCGGATGATTCCCCGCCGTTTGACGCATCTCGAGACGGTGCCAGGGTGCCAGCGTGGCCTTTGAAATAATTGGAATTCCTCTGAAAATTGGTGCCCTCTCCGGATGCTGGAGGTTTGCCTAAAAATGGTGCCATCAGATTATCGGCAAGGCTATTTGATTTGGAGAAGTTGGGCAATCTGAAGTAAATTCATCAATTGCTTATGAGAAAGAACTGGTGAAGGAAACCCCTTTTGCCAACTCGCATTGTGCGAAGATAGACGGTATTTCGTAACATATAAAAAAGGTTAGTTATTGTTCCGCAAGACTGAAAGTGCTAGTAACAAGAATTTAAGTTGAGTGCATTTTAAATATAAACTGGTAATAATTTTCCCCCGAGACGCGCGTTTAATGATTACCAATGGTTAATAATTCATTTACAGTCCAACATGCACCGCTTCCGGTTGTCGCATAAAAATCCAATCGTGCCACACCACCACCATGGCACCAGCACGGCGATCCCCATCATCCCTGGCTGGCGGAGGTGTGTTTTATTAATGGCCACCGTCGATTGCATTTCAATATTTCATACCCCAAACCCGGGACTGGGGCGATTTGTTTAGAAAAGCTCCGGATCGCTTCCGGTCCCGGGGCCGGAACATGAAAAATTAAGTGCGCAACTAAAAACAGCGCAGCGAGCGCGGAACTAACGGAGCAAACAAATAGGGCTCGGAGCCTCAAACGGGGTGCAATGCAAACAAAAAAATGCATCATAAAATCAATCGCACAACGGACAAAGCGACCCAGAACGGATCCAGGACACGCGGGGTGTTACAAAACACCGACCCTGATCGTGAATGCAGCTCACTGCCGCGTACGGATTGGCGGACGGATTTTTTTTTCCCCGTCGACTGCATTGACCGATGGCGGTGGGTTCAATGCCCTTCAATATTTAATGTCACCCAGCGTTTTTCAACAACAGAAATCTAAACTCTATTGTTCTACGGGTGGGCGTGTGTAAGCCCCGCTGCTTTCGCGACTGCACCGAGGATGGCAAAAATGCCCGCACGCGAGAGAGAGAGCGAGAGAGAAGGAAAAGCAACATCGACTCCGAGCATGACATGAATAATCGTTCCATGTTTTATGTGACATGGAAGATTTAAATCATACACATCTCATATTAATGCAACACGCGAAACGGCGCAGCCGGCAGATATGATGGTTATGGATCGAAGCATACACGAAAAAAGGCCAAGTCTGGAAGCTACGGCACCAACCAACGGAATAGACAGAGCTAGAAATGCAAATCTAAATTAAATAAAAAAACAAAACAACATCGCCCCGTCTCGTCGTGTGGCGAAACAAATCGATACCCCGCGGTGCCTGGTGGCCAAACGTGGGCCACCGGCCCGAAAACTGAGGCCCAGGAGCCCGAGTTGGGTGGAAGGAAAACACGGGACGATTGTAATCTCGTTTCTGGAGCTTCTGGTTTATTGTACACCACCACTCTTCCCCATTCAGAACAACGCTGGCGAGGCGTTCTCGGGCGGCACGACTTTCTTCTCGGCGGCTACGGCACGGGGACATCAGAACTTCGTCAGGCGAAAGAAGTGCTTCACTAACTGCGGGAGGCACCCGGAACGGTTATCACGATCGTGGTCGCGATCGTGAAGGCGAACCAAATCACGGCGAACCGCGCTGCGCCGAGTGGCCGATAGCCGATCGATCGATCTAGCGGACCCGATCGGTGCTATTGGGTTGAGCCGAGAGTTATGTCACTATGCTGCCCCGGAAAATGCATAAGAATTTCCCACTTCTTTAAGAGTTTGGTGGGTGACAAGAACTTCTATTTCCATAAAAATATTTATATAATATCATTTTGATCTAGACATGTTATTAGATAGCTCAAAAGGTATTCCTTTCGCTGAAGAGTCCTGTAGTTTACGCCGTCACTCTTATCCTTACCTGAGCTCCAGCTTAGAAGCCGTGCATTTTCCCGCAGTGCGCGCGATGCAAATGGCCTGTCGAGCGTCGCGATATTGATCGCGTTTAGAATCCCTCGACCGTTCTGTAGTTCCTAAAAAGTCACGGGACTCGGGCGCGAACATAAACCAGGAAGTGGCGAACTAATTGCGACAACTGATCGTTGACTCCTCGCCCGCTCGGTACGACGGGCACGATCCTTGGCGGAATTCGTGGAGCTAGCGGTACTGTCCTCCTGCTGTTGGGCCAGCGATTGTCTGGCGTGTTCCAGGAAAACGGCCACCAACTGTCTCGTCTTCCTGCTCCCGTCGTACCGCCCCACCACACACATCAATCGAGCCCCCGCGGGAAGGCTCCCCCAAGCGATGCGGTTCATTCAAACATCCGTAATAGGTCATTATACCCTTTTGGGGTCTCCTGGGGCCAGCAGCACATTCCAATATTGATATGCAAACGGTGTGTGACTCCGGACCGCCGGTCACCTGGGAGAGCCCTTTTCGCGAGTGAGAGGGGAAGAAACGAACGAACGGCGAAAAGAAGAAAAAACAAAACAAGAAGACAGCCAATCTTTCTTCCCTTCATTAGCCGAGGGCCCGCTAGAAGTGGCAAGTGCTCCACGGCATTTTACGTATGCTGACTTCACAATCCACGCGCGACCTCTCTCGCCGGCGCAGACATTCACGCGACGTTCTAGCTGGCCGCCAGCCTACGGAACCCAGCTCCAGGAGACTCCAGGAGGGTATGGAAAATTTGATGGCCCATCGGCCGACTAATATATGCAGCGTACGTGCCTTGGCCAACAACAGGCAGGCCGCACAGGCGAACCGTGTTTTGTCACCGACGCACCGGTGGCCGCGGTAATTTATTAAGTTGTTCTGCCGAGCAAGGAGCAAGACGACGACGACGGAAGATGAGCGGATGCAGTTGCCGGGGCAAGCGGATGCTAGTGCACCGCTTTCGGGCGGTACGTTAAGACCCCGTTTACAATGTTCCTGACCGAACCCGGACGGTCCCGGCGTTGGCCGGTGTGTTAGCTTTGCTAAATGGCGTGAGATGGTCCTGGGTTTGCACTGCTCGTCTCGGCCACGGCAAACAACGCGTGCAATTGTTCGGCTCAAGGAGTTGGCAAACGGAAGCTTAATGGCCCGCCTGGGGCGCGTTTGCCCGGGAGGGGGTGAGATTCATCAACAGTTTGCGAATTTGTGAGCTGGCCTAAGCACCGGGCTGCTTAGAATCGGATACAAACGGGTTGTTAAAAAATATTAGGTTTGTCTAGGTGTCCTCTTTTCTAGTCCTGAAATATTCAATTTTTATTATTCTTCATTTGCTCTTCGACAAAAGGTTAACAGGTTAACAATGATCCCTTTCGAAACCAGCTGTTATAGT
Organism: Anopheles cruzii; assembly: GCF_943734635.1. Taxonomy (NCBI): domain Eukaryota; kingdom Metazoa; phylum Arthropoda; class Insecta; order Diptera; family Culicidae; genus Anopheles; species Anopheles cruzii. The sequence continues at coordinate 68,339,788 of NC_069145.1, read as the reverse complement.
TGCAATAATAATATGCACAGTTACAAATTATCTCCGATTTCGATGACACAATCATTTGCTTCAAGTTCAGTTTGATGTGCTTGAGTCAAATTAGGGTTATAGGCCGTTTCAACCTTAATACATTTAATAGATTCATTGAAAGGATATACTAAATAGATTTTGAAGCGTTGTAAAACAAACAAAAACCACAAACTTACTAGAAAACAACAAAGCAGTTTCTTCAACTAATTCTACCCTTTTGTATGTTCGAAGCCAAATGTCTCATCGCTTGGTTTCAACTTCTTTTTGGTGCGGTGGAATGAAAGGTTTATAAATAAAAAGGTTCCAAATGGTCGACTTCGAGCTGCGAACGATTTCCTAGCACTCGCTGCCGTCGGTTGGATTGCTGATCGCTTAAACGATCAATTAGAAGTTCTCTCCCCCAATGAAGCTTAACTGGCGCGCGCTAATCCAGCCGATGATTGGCCCGACGCAGCATCTTATGCTAATCGACTTCCGTCAAATCGACCAACCATTTGTGTCGCTCCCCCCACCCCGTAAGCCGTTGTTTTGTCCACACTCGTCCGCACATCAAAAGACTGCGCTCCTCTCTAATGGATCTGCTTTCGCGTAGCGCACGTCCTCGATCCACTCGAGTTAATCTTCGCCCGAGGAAGCGCGGCCCAACATCGAGTGCTGCATTAGAAGCAGTTTGTGACGGCGGTGACAAACATTGTTCGGTGGCGCAATCTTCGAGCCGACGCACGTCTTCCGAAGGAGAAGATTTTTTTTCCCGTAGCTTCTTCTCGGCCCAGGTCGAGTGTCACCTAGCAGGGTTGCAGCTCCAGCGTGTGTGGCTCATAAATTCTGCACATCTCCGCGTGCGTAGCGCACCTGGCGTGCCGCGTTCGACCGCGATGCACGGCGTTCGACGACGTGTGCAAGAAATCAAAACATCTTATGCTCGCCGCGGGACGGTCGGCACGGTTATTTATGCGATGCTTTCGTCATTTGTTCGGCTCGGCGTCACCAGGGGTTGCTGGCTGGCTTGTGTCAACCTTAATTAGGGTGTTTTCGAGCTGTGGCCGGGCCCGGGACTATCCCGGGGCCGTCGTCGGAACGGGCGTTTTTGCGCGGTTTTGTTTTCGGCCTCCGCGTGCCGCGCCCTCCGAAAAACCCGCTTAATTATTCTTCTGTCGAGGGTGCAGCCGCCGGGAACACCGGGCGGAAGAACCCGGGACCCGGGTTCATGTTTACGGTACAAATTATTAGAACAAATTTATGACGTGTGTGGGATGCAACTCCCCCGGGGGACCGGCACGGAACCGACAAAACAGGTCTGAGGCCGTGCCAACCGTTTTCTTCCGATGAGTGGCGTTATGACCCAAAGTGCACGCTCGCGCGTGCGTGTGTGTGTATGGGAAGAAAAGCGATAAATTTTTCCTCATCACCGTGAGTGCGCGCGTGCTGTCAGGCTCCATTTGCACCCCATCAGGATGGGCGCTCGTCGTGACGCCGTGATTTAGATCGAACCTCTTTCTCGAGTCGCATCGCACCAATTAACTCTAACTCCCGGGCTCGGCCCCAAAATGGGAAAATCGGAAAATGCCGGCCCTCCGGAAGGGGAGTTGTTTGTTGCCTTTTCGCCCCGAAGACCTGTCACACCCGCGCCCCGGATGGGGGGTGGGGGACTTAACCCGCGGAATGTCACGTTTTCTTTGCGCCTGCCACGAGGGGCTTTGGTGACGGAGAATTTTCACCTCTTTCCGAACGGCTCAGTTCGAAAATATATTGGCCCGTTGGCCTTCTTTATTCTAATTTTAAGCAACAGCACCCTTTGACCCACTAACGTGCAGCATCCGAACCCCACCCCGGGGCCAGGTTTCTCTCCAGGCTCTGGCTAGTTGACAAATTGATGTAATAATCGCGTGTCACATTTATCATACATTTCCATAAGCGGCGACGCCGGCGTGCCCGCCGAGGTTCCGGCCCACTCTCTGGTGACGGGTGCTTTTCATCATAACCGTAAACGGTTTGGACAGGTTTGGAAAAACCTCCACTCATCATTTGGGGGGCGGCGTAAACGGGATGACGGGTTTGAGCTGATTGTCACAAATTGTGGGGAAGGCCTATTAACAAAAAATTAACACTTCCTCACTCGTGGTCCCTCTCTCTCGGGCAGTGGAATCGATTCGTTGGCGTTGTCGTTGCCATTATGATTTACAACGTTTCCAATGGAGGGAGATTTTCCAAGGCATTAAATTAGGTGAGCAGTTTTGACAGCGCAGCTTATGCTGTGGTCGCCATCGACACAACATCGGAATAGCATTAAGTCATCGGCGTGTGACCGGGCAACTTGTTTTCTTTTCATTCCGGGGATACCCGCAGGTTCGATGTTTCCTTTCGAACTCCGACCACTTTGGTGCTCCTGAGAATTTTCAACCCATTTCCCGACCGCTTTGATCGCCGCTCTCGGGTCTTTTCCGTCTCCGGCGCAGCATAAATAATACAGTTTCATTTATTCAAACATCCTCAAGTGTTTTGCTCGAGTGAGAGAGTGAGGAAGAAAACCCACACAAAAGAGGGCGGAAGGAAAGAGACACAGAGAGAGAGAGAGGTTCGGGTCGGTCGGGTGCCGCACACGTGTCGCGGAAACGCGGAGAGTGAAAAAGAAAACGCGGGCTGATGAACCACACGCGACATGATCCGTGCGATACAAAGTCACCCAGCCAGCCAGCCAGCCTGAGCCCAGCACCCAGGCCCACCCGGTGGCATCCTTTTTAATTGAATTCGTTCGTATTTTGCGCTGCGTAAACAAACACTCATCAAAGGGTCGTCTTTTTAAATTGCGCGCCTACGCTCACGCGCTCGCGCGTGTGTATGTGTCCTTTCATAATCGGGTCAGACCCAGATGGCCTCCTACAGGGAACGGGGGGTGGTGTCGGAACCCCGAACCGGACCGGGCTGGGATGTAAATAATAATAATTTGTATTCTTCTCGCCTGGTTGACCATCAAAGAGGCTGTTGAAACGCTAAGCGCACACACAGACAGCGCGTGAATCGTAGCAACAACAGGAAAAAGGAACGGCGGACGTTTCACACCCCACCGCACGCAGTTCGTTCGTTCGCGCGTGTTTGCAAAGGACATGTGTCGTCAATTGAGTGCCGCGGTTTTCTTTACTTCATTCCGGGTTTTTTTCTCCCCCCGGTTGGCCGCTAAATCCCTTAAGTATCCGTGCCGTGCACTTGTTTTCGCTAATGTCCATTCGCCGGAAGGATATCACGTGCCTCGTGGCGTGGTGCCTCGAACAAGTGCATTCGGGTCGAGAAAATCCCAAGAACGAACCCCTGAAACCCGTGCCCCGCAGGAAGTCGGCAGGACGTGTGCAGAGTTGCGGTTTCGAGTGGAGTAACGGACGATTGCCGAGTGGCGTGTGAGCCGAGCGAGGGGTGACGCACCGCAAAGGCTCGACACAAAAAGTAATCGGTAGGTTAATAGGGGTATCGCATCACCCCTACTCGGGCCGCGGCGCCCCTAGGGACGGTGGCAGTTCTCGACGGCAGTTACGCACAGACTTCCCTCGGTCTGGGCGATGTGCAAACGAATGTAAATGAACTGTCATAGCCGGCCGGCATAAGGAAATCAAGTCCCGCGGCCCGAAACATGCGGCGCCCTATCGCAGGGGGAAGAATCGCGTCACGGCATCGCCGATCTTCCGGAAGTCTTCCAGCGACGCACTGCGCACTATACGGCAAATCTCGCCCGCTCCGTCGTCGTCGTGTCCCACGCGTAACGGTTCGGCAAACCGAGAGGAACTCTGGTCGGGTGAACTGCCCGAGAACGGCGGCGCAAGTCACCGTCTCGGTGCGGTGCACAGCGGGCGCGTTCTTCTGTTGCTTCAAATCTTCCGCCGCGGAAGAAGACACTGGGCCACGGGTCGGTGGCCCAGTCATTTAACGGCAGGCTGATTTGGAGATCCCCCAGAACCAAGAACGCGACACGCCGCCGAGGCGTTTCCGTGTGAGCGAAGTATTTTGTTTTGTTCTCGCCGTTCGCTGGTGGAGCTGGAAAAACCTGGCGGGGTTGGCCACCGACGCGAGGAGGTTCGGTGCGCGGAATGTACGATATGGTTGCGAGTTGTCTTGAGTCCCCCGTGGCCGAAAACGTTTCCGGGGTCCGGAGTCCGACCGAGAGAGAAGAAGCCCGACGAGGCGTGAAGTGCTGGTGCTTCTTCGCCGAGCACCGTTCTTTCCGTCATCATCGCCGTCCGGCAGACCAAGACGTGAGACACGCTTGGAGACGGAGTCGCCGGAGGTTTCGGTTCGCTTCGCCGCGTGTCGTATGAGAGTTCTTGAGGCCCTGTACTTCCGGCCCGTCACGGTCGAGCGCGGCCTTACTCTTCCGGTGCGCCGGTCCGAGCGTGAAGACGCTGACGACCTGCCGGTGGAATGCCGGTGGAGATTGGAGGAAGCGGTCAATAGTCACGTTACGGGCTTGTCAGCCCCGCGGGAGCCAATTGGTAAATCACCGAACCCGGCACGACCACCCCCCCCCGGACGGAGGAGGGATAATTTTTCTTAACGAACCGGTTGCGCCATCGTCACTCATCGTCAACCGCGGAGCGGACCGGAGCTAAGTGTCCCGGATGAGATGGCCATGGGAAACGACTTCTGGTGCTGTCACAACCAGTTGCTGCACTGCTGCAGAGGGGCGAACCGAAGTAGAGCCGAATTTAAATGTCCCCAAGTCCCCGGGCCTAAGTTGCCTGCGGAGAACGCGCTGGACACTTACTAACTTCTTCACTTCCGTCGCGTGTTTTGGTTGTGGCGACACGCAAACGCACAGACCAACGACCTAGCGGAAGATGATGTTTTTCGTCATTGTCGTAGCGGAAACGAAGCCATCGGTCGGTTTCGGTGAGGAAGCAGATGTAGTGCGTTTGTACCTCCTTTTTTCCGCAGACTTTCGATATTGAGGCCGCGCCATCGCTCGGTGGGTGGACCGACGCAAGGTCTTGAACTGGACTGGCACGGTTCAAGGTGGTACCGCCCGGTACTCGACCGATGACTCCGGTAGGTGGCAGTATTTTATCAACCCTTTCATCAACCAGTTTGTTGACATATTTATGGAGTATCGACAGTAGACATTGGTTTCGCTCCTCAATTCAACGACGCTAGACGCTGTACGATGATGTATGATAAATTAGGAGATTTTATAGATGAAAACGAGCCATATCTATCAAATAGTTTGAAAGCTACGATCTTGCTCGTTATAATGTATCCAATTTTATGAAAATCGTATGACAGGTTAAAAAGTTATGTTCGTTTATGTGTTAGCAGATTTAGGGCCATTTCATTGCCGCTTCAATCGTTGGAATGTCATCATAAAATATTCACTTCAACCCGAACACCAATTCTAAATGATTTCGATCTTGTCGGACGCCCAAACCTTTCATTGCATTGTCTTCCAAGTCCTCAGCTACTCTCTTGAAATCGTTTATACTACACAAAAACTTTACACTCATCACCCTAAACTTGTTGCAACAAATTATAGGTCTGAGTACGATAGTATTTTTTTTTATCAAGATTTGACCGCGGAACTCGGAAGTGTAGTGGTCAACGGCAAGAGTGTCAAAAGTTGCGGCTTCGAGCTGCGGACGCTTCTCCATGCTCCATTCTTACGCTCCCATCCCGTAGGCTGGGGAAAGTTGTTCTCCCCAGTTTCGGTCTCCGAAAGGGCACGCCCTCCAGAAGGCGCCCTCCAGTGACCGGAAGTACGGTTCGAGTGACGCACAAAACTTCGCCCGGAGGTTCCCTCATTTTTATTTTGGAGCAAAACCTCGGCCTCGGATTTCCTCGAGTGGACGCGGCAGCCGAATCACACGCTTCACGGTCCATCTTATTCAATTCTTCCATTTCTCTAGCCCAAGTCTTCTTCTTGTGTGTGTGTGTCTCGAGCACTGGAACTGCATTATTGCACTTTGCGGCACAGGGCACTGAACCGCGAACCAACTTCTGGTTGACGTCGGACGACGCCAACTAAATTGATGACATTTCGTCATGTGCCTCCACACGGTCGCTCCGTTTCCGGAAAAGGGAATACGAATTTGTCGAGGGACGGAGGGAGGCTGGTGGGCAGGCGGATGTATTCGCTGCGATTCGATGCATCCGATGCACTGGAGCGTGGTGCAGTTACGATGGGCAATAAAATCAAAGGCCCTCAATGTCTGACGAGACCGATTATTTTGGGCAATCAAAGGCCGGCTCTCGGTCCGTTCGTTCGGTCGTTCCCAAAAAGTTCCCAGGGTAAACCCGGAAGTTGCACCTAGGCGGGCGATTGTTGTGCCATCGATTTCCCACGCCATCGACCGATGCGGGAGGAGTTGCCGTACACAGTGCGTCTCCAGAAGGAAGCGAACCTTCGCCCCCGGCAAAGAATGCAAACAAAAACGGTTTGGCAAGAAATTCGGGGACCGTTTTTTGAGTCGTTTTCAGTCGTTGAGTTCCGATTTCTTTTTGAGGAAAACATCTTCGAAGGAATCGCATCCCTTTTCTTCCATTTACAAGAATACACCGGTAAGTGGGTTAACCCTTTTGATTGTGGTTTTGCGTGGATTCATCATTCTTGTCATGGGAACTCAGCTACCGGATGAAATGCACTTTGTGATGATAATCGAAGGTCTCCCGTGTTTGATGTTATTGTTCGTTTAATATAAGGTTCTGGTGCAGGTTGTCGTTGTACCATTCGTTTTGGTGTCAACTAATGATCTACGAAGCCTTATTTAATTTTAGCATCTCGTACATCAATTCGAAATTTGAGACTTTATCTTTCAAGTTAAGATAAACTAAACACTTGAGTTTGGCACAGAGTAGTTCTTCATTCTAGAAAATCCCCCTATAGAATCCAATTCGAACCAGCTCGGTTGAGGATCGGTTTGAGTTTTAAAATGACTCACCAAGAAAACACGAAAGATCCGTTCTGATGGGAGCGTCGGATCGGTGTGCGATCTCGCAAACACGGCCATCCAATCGCAACCTACGACTACGGCTTTTTCGAGCCTCTCGATCTGCGCGGTCGACTCAATCGGGTGGAAAATACGCCCCGTTTTTTGTTCATGTTTCGATTTCGGTCAGCTCCACCCAAACGGTGCTCGGGAGCCATTTTTCCCATTAAACATTCTAAAAAGCTTTCCGCTCAGGGAGCTTTCCGCTGCCCGTAGAAAACAATCTCACGCTGCCAGAGATAGAACCAGATAGAGCCTCGTAGGCAATCGAGCCGCACAATCCGATCCGATCGGTGTAAATGGTGAATAATTAAAAATAAAGAAGAAAGCCCACCCCGTGAAAGGCTCGACCATCGCGCGACTACTGCTGATGCATCTTCTGCCTTCAAGTCAAGGCTCTCTCTGTGGTCGCCCTGGGTCTGGGCCCCGGTCTGTGCGCTGGAACGGGACCCGTAAAGTAATCGAACGGAAAATGAGAATAAAAGCGTCCGAAGGGAAGCGGACGGGGCTCGGATCGCTCTGATGGACACTGAAAGCCATCACGGGCCACCGTGGCATCGACACCGGGAGATGACCGGAAGAAGTGGTCATCTGGGAAGCAACCGTAATGGTGACCGGCAGCCTTCGCGAGGTGCGTCAGGTGAGCTGGGGAGACCTTGAAGACCGCCGATCGTCGCTGCACCCGAGGTAACAGTTATTAAGTAATGGCCGCCCGACAGAGGGACCCCGGCCAAGATGTCGCTCCTAAGAGGGCCGCCATCAACGGTGGCACAGTGGGACGCTTAATTTCATTCTATCCAGTCATTAAGGCGAGATGGTCTTGGCTGCTACGGCTATGCAAATCATCGTCGGGACGTGGCGCATCACCGGAGCCTGCCTATCGGCCGTCCGTCCGGAGTCCGGAGTCGTGGAGAGACTCCACACACACACACACACGTTCGAGGGTAGGTCCAAGGAAACAACCGTTACTATTAATAACATGCTTTAAATCGATGCTGGCTTTTACGATCTTCCTGCTTCGATCGGCGTGCTTCGTTGCGTTGTCATCGTCATCTTCCCCGATGCGGCCGTCCGTCTCACGAGGCCGCGTAGCGTGGTGATCGTTCCTTTTTTGCTTTCCACGACCCCCGGCCGGACGATGGTTTGCATCTGTCGGCGAGATGGCGCGATGGTTCGATGTTGCGAATTCCGCTCGGTGCGTGCGTGAAGGACAACCATTGTGGTCGCTGCGCTCCAAGTTGACATCACAAAGAGAAAACGGAGTCCAGGCGGCCTGATTCAACACCTGATGATGCAGGCGGCGAAGGGATGACGACGAAAGCGAGCTAATGGCACGTCGGTTTTATGCTGGCCGATCGAAAATTATGCTTCGCTGCGATGGGAATCGCAGCCGAAGCAGCCGCTAATAATGCACGGTAAATGACACTTGTTCATCGGATCGGTGCTCGAAACAGACCCCGGAAGAGTTGTTTGTCATTTATTGTGTGTTTTAAAAATGGATGTTTTGTTTTATTCAACAACTCTTCATCAAACTTTATTAATAGTCTATCATTTTCTCCTAAATTTATAAAAAGTAAAATGGTTCTTCAGCTATAAAAGAAACTAAGCTCGACTTTCTTAATTGACAACTCTCAGATTGATGCACAGTCAAACGTTTCACATCCATTCTGACTGAGCAAATATTGCAAAAGCAACAGGAAACCATTCCATGTACGTATTTTTTATTGGAGAATTTGAAGATTACACCAAAGCTGTACTAAATATGTCCAGATTGAACCAAGACTGACTCGGCACAAGTAAACTTCTGTTTCATGTTTAAATATGATTTTAAAAAGCAAAAGATTTTCTATTGGTATTAAAGATTTGGCTCGTCCACCAATTTAAAAGCTGTTTGCATCGAAAAAAATAGTATCTCAAACGTATTTTAAGGTCTTGTATTAATTGGGTTATTATACAAAACCGGTTCGGTACAAACCGCCACAATCCGGATTAGGAAATCCAAAACATAAAATCCATTAGACGATTCTATCGTGCCGGGACACGGAACTATCGCTGCCTTTCTAATGCTTCTCCGCTTGGCACCTGGCCACCAGTTGTCCACCGAAAACGGTAGCAATTTGCCGGTTTAGTGAAAACCTTCCGGCCGAGGTGTGCGGCCGAGATTTGTGAGGTTTCCCGGAACTCACAATGACCAACCGCGCGGCGTGGCCTCCCCAGGCGTTACTGTGGACGTCGGCCCTCCGGAAGAGATGATCCCTTGTTCGGACCGAACGGCGGCGAGTATTAGCCGCCCACTTGGTGATCCGATTAAGGGCGACGGAGGTCCGGTGGAGGCGGTTGGCTTTGATGTTGCATTCCCGGGCGGGCAGACGGCGGCGTCCAAAGGTCGAAAGTCCAACGGTAGCCGGGAAGGATCAGCGCGCGCGCGCGCTCCGTGTGTGTCGCCCGGGTCTTAAGATGTCCCCGGGAACCACCAAAGGGACGCCGCGCGTCAGTGTCTCGGGACCGTCCTGGAATCCCGGAAGGATCAAAGAGAATGTGGCCAACAATCGAGGGTGCATTTGGGTGGAAAATGGTCACCGACGAGACGGGCACGGTTCACCGAGAAGGGGCCCCGGAGTCGTAATGCACCGCGTAATGCATCAACCATTCATTGCGCTGCACTTTTGGGTAATGTGAGGCGACGATTGAAAGAATCGCTGGTTCCGGTCCGGCGGGCCTGGCCCCACGGTGACTGGAATGGCCGCACGTAAGGGTCGGAGTAGGAGATGGTGACTAATGTCATTTGACCACAAATGCATCCAACTGGCACTCCGGCCTGCTGGAGGGAACCGAACGAATAAGGACTCTTACTCCCTCTCTAATGGTTTGTTAAATCTCGACCAGTTTTCGTCCTTCAACTGGGTGCCCTTCACGGCTGCATCCAGGACCTATCGTCGACAAGTCAATCCTCGCTGCACTTGTGACCGGCGGCAGCCAGCACCGTCGTCGCTGACCGGCATCGACCGCTGCAGCTGAAGGGTGAATGCAAAACAAACGAAAAGATTAGTCAATAAAGCGCGTTCAGGAGGGGGTGCGTGGGTGGGTGACTCATCTCCCACCATAAAAGGCACCCCGAATCGGGCGAGCATATATTGTGGCACATGTATTATTAATGGGTTTCGGTTTATAACAATTGCGTTCCGATTTGCCGCTGTTATGGCGCGTCGCTGGGGTCGCATGTCGTTGACATTTCTTGCCGGACGACGACGACGACGGGCTCCGGTGGCGTTGGTCTCCCCCGATCCGGGCCAGGACACGCCGTGGAGTTTCATAATTATCCACGCCGCTTAGAGCCGGAATCGGCGAACCCCAGCATCCGGCTCCGGAGCATCAACCGGAACGACCCAACCCAACGCGCGGGCGGGATCCATTCGGCGCTGACCATTTCCGTGATTACAGCTGCAGCTGTGCATCAGCAGCATCGGCCGTTGCAAGGGCACCCGGGTCTGGTCGGTGCATCGTCCGGCCGGCCGGAACAACGCCTATAAGCATATCACGCGGGTGCCGCATGCGAATGACTTTTTGTGCCGCGCGCGCTAACGGTGGATGGGCCTTTTTTGCCGTTGAAGGATGTCGTGTGCAGAAGGTGACCTCGGTCTCGTTTTAGGACCGGTTCCGATTTGGAATCAAAAGGCGCAGACGGAACGTTGAACTGTTGGACGATCTTGGTGTGGGGTGCCCTTCAATGGTTTCACAACGCACGGCCGCGGCCAATGCAAGGTTCTGGTCCAGATGTGCGCAATCGCCATTGGGTGCAGTAGAAATAATTTGTTTTATTTTGTGAGGTGTTGCCATGATAATGTGTTATGTTGCGCAGTGTTTCAATTGTTGGCAACTATAAACGTTACTTACATATAAGTCAAATTAGAAACCTTCAAACTTAAAACCATTTCTTGCAACAAATTTAAAGCCATTTTGAAGCATTCGTTTGAGATGTTTTGATGGATTTTTGAAACCTCTTTTGACTCTTAGTACAGTTTCACACTACTGTGAACAATGCACTATGGATCCCTTCCAAGCGGCCAAACAGTCAACAAAGAATATTATTTCTTGAGAGACAAACAGAAATAATCTTAGGGTTAACTTCCTCGTAATGTTCACATCACGTATCACTTTTTCGTGAAACTTTCATGATCATTTATCTTGTATGGATTATGGAAATAAAGAAACAGCAATATGTAATATTAGATATTCCCTTATACTTGGTGTTACTCCTTTATAAAATTCCCAAACATTTTTAACATAATATCATAAAATTAAAATAGCAACAGAGTTATAGCATTGAAAGTCAGTCCCATTATTTAATCCCTGTTCTGAATTACAAAATTGTGAAATTCGTAGGAACTTAAATAAAATTGATCCTGCAGAGTTTTGAAATTAAACAACCCTTCAAAAAGTTTCAGCAAAGCCTATTATTTTGGATAACTGTGAACCGAAGCCAAACGCTTCTCAAACGCTTCATCGAGAACCGATTTCGAGCCGTGAGCCCTTTTAATAACGAGTTTCACAGCCCGTGGGCTCCGTTTTTCTAATGATCCATTCAACCGACGACAGGCCCTAGGAAGACGTGGGTGAGAAGTTTTAATCTTCGCCTGACGCAAGAGGCTACACTTGGCGTTTCCCTTCTTCCCGGTGCCTCTCGCCGCCCCCGGTCATTCGTGCTGAGCGCGTCCTTCCAGCATCCTTCAACTGGTAATCAATCATTCACGGTCCTTATCCTCGTGCGTTTTTTTTCTCTCTCCTGAATCGTCTCGAGAACGAATTCACCGGAAGGGTCTCCACCGACGGAATGCTGGTGGCTGGGAGATTTGTTTCAGTGTTTTTTTTATGCTGTAGGTCGAAAACGAGAGTGCCAGAACGATGCCTGCAAACTGTTACAGAGTGCTACAAATGATCGAATTGGGTAAATGGGAAAAAAAGAATGTTAGCTCTCACCCATGGCAGATGTCTGCGCCGATCCGAGGAACGATCATGAGGAAGTTTGATCTCTTGCGTTGCGCGCCAGGAGCGATCGCGCACGGAAAGAAATCCCCGGGAAGGATCGAAGGACGGTGGACTGACAGGAAGAAACGAGTTTATAGAGTGTGATTGGTTGGGTGGTTGCTTGCAACCGAGAGTGCATTCAAATGAGCGGCTCCAAGCGTGGAGCAGTAGCTGAGAGATCATCCAACATGGCCCCCCCCGTGGGGGGCAAGCCCAAACCTCACCAGATGCCAGAGCCCGTTCGCGACAGTCAAAACATAAACAACAAGCTCGCCGGAGAAACGCATAAAAAATATAATTAAATTAATTCTATGTAAATCGAAATGTCCACACAGAACGGAGCGCTGCCGGCCGCTGGACCGTGCAAGGAATATTGTATCAAGTGTCCGCCGCCGACACTACTTTACGACTTCTCGCCCCGTCCCGTCCAGGTGCATTCACGTACGGCGCAGGGGCCGCTTTAAATTATGCACCGATCCGTGCCTCAAACGCGCGCACGCCGTAAACCTATCCAACGCTCGGCGCGCTGTGTTTGTTTTGAGCCGTGATTGAATTGGTTGTCCCCTCACGAGAAGGAGAACAATGTTGCTGCGGGCCGAGATTTAGGACCCCTGGCGTGGACAGTGGCTCCTGGTGAATCGAGTGGAATGGTTGAAGTTTGTTGGTTTATACCGAGCACCGAGCCGCGGAGCAGCGTGGCCGACGGGGCTGTATCCTAGATATTGGTCAACGCCTCAGCAGCCACCGGCAGGGTGATAGTCTTCCCACAGCCCGCGGCCAGGAAGTGCCCAGATGGTCCGGAGTTTACAACCCACGAAATTCATCACCATCGACAGGTTTTATGCCTCATCGAACCGGGTGAGTCGGGCTCCCGACAATAAACGGTTTTCATCGGACGCATCCTGGGCCTGGGCTGAGAAAGTTACGACGCCAGCAGAGGCCCTCCCTCCCGTCTCTGTGATCTGTGGGAACCGGCTCCTTCGGTGCGCGAAGCGGAAGCCGAAGGGACAGCCTTCACCACTGGCCACCCCTCCGAAACGGTCAATTAACGTTTATCACAATGGCGTACGCCGGTTCGGAATGTTACGTTCGACTTTGGGGCGGAAGAAATTAATAAAATAACTATCGTAACGTTTCGTGGGCACGGCTTCTGGCGAATGAACTGATCGTGACCTGAATCGCTCCGGAGAGCCGGATTGGAGCCAGCTCAGCGCAGGAAGTACTTGATGATTGCTTTGTTTTGTGTTTCGTGTAGTTGGAAGTCTCCAGAAGTCTGTCGGGAGGTGCCTCTCCGCAGCTCCCTTCTGCGATGAAGACATCACTGCGTAACTTGCGGTCACGTTAATAACTCTTTGCCGTGCGCGTCCGCGAGGCAGCCATATGTTGGAACAACGATTACAGCATGGCGGCGATGTTCTAGGCTTTCGTCCAATTACCGCCCCGTTCCGGGCTTCATTAGTATTCCGTGGCCACTTTGCAGATGACTTACCGTTTGGTGGGGAATTATGAATTATGAAGCAATTGACACATGTTCTGGCCGGGCTTGGCTCCACACAACACCTGTTGCTGGTGCCGTCGGTGAGGTGATTATTAAATTTATTCAATTTATTACCCGTCGACGACGACCTGTTTTGCCATTGTTTTCCATTTCTCTTCACTGGCTCATCACTCGGCTCATTTGGGCAATTGCATTCGACCTATCCTGAATCTGGCTTTTTTCGACGAAGAATCGACGAAACTATTGGCGAGCTATTTGCCAGAGGCCCGGTACGCGGTTCTGTGGTGTCTGAGCGAAGGTCGTTGGAAGACATTTACCATGCGAAGGGGGGGCCTGACTAGCGAGAGGAACACGATCGTGAAATGTTCTGGGAGCACACGGGGGAGATCTGAGACTGTTGATCGGCGTCGTCGCGAGAAGAAGGTCACCGGCGCGAGCGAGGGTGCAATTTACATCCGTGACCGCCACCAGGCCCCCGCGAGCCCGCGTCAGGGAAGCCACAGACCATTTCGCCAAGCGCGCCTTGCGGTCGCTGGTCTTTTGCGGTGCGCCCGAGAATATTGCGGGCGACCCGATAGCGGGCCCTGGTCAATGAAGTAATTACCCGTTCGCCAACTCGTCGCTCTCGGCGCTACTACGAAGCTTGTTTCTCGGGATTTCCTGTCCCGAGACAGGCCGTGTGCCAGGCGGTTCAACCGTTAGCTGCCACTTCGCGCTGCTCCTTCACACTCCCCTCCCTCCGCCGGGATGGACTTGCACTTCCGCGTTCTAGTCAACGCTCCCCCCATCTCGCCATCTCGAGGTAGCTGGTAGCCGACGGAGACAAATGTTCTCCGCCACAGCACGGCCATAAATCTCCGCGGAGCGCTCCCAGACTTTCACTGCCGGCGCACACTACAATCTTGCCCCGGCGGCCTGAAACGCTTGCTGAAATGTCGGGCGGTCCGGACTCAGCTCACGAACCGGACGACTCTGGCGTCACTCCGGCGTCTCATTTGCCCACTTGCTCTCGCCGCCGCCGCCACCACCGATGTGGGTCGAGCATTGATTCACCCACCGCCGGGAGGGCCCTCCTCGTCGGCGGTGATCGGTGATCCACTAACACCGCCTCCTGCCCGCCGGTCCGCCGGTAGTGGAACCACTTCCACACCCGATCGGTTGATTGACGCCATTAATTTATGCAAATATTTCCGCCATAAAGTTCAATCGGCCTGGGAGCGTGAGCGGGCGAGAGGCGGCTTCGGTTGGGACCGAGGACCTTCGACATTCAGTCCGAGACCGTGCGCGCGCGGTGCATCGGGGTGCATTTAACGGGGAGTGTGAGCAATTTTCTCACACCTCCGCACTCCGGTGGCCGCGGAGTAGGATGTTTCCTTCTTCGAAAGTTCGCCGGAGTCACTTGCGAGCACGGCAGAAACAGGGTGAGAACCAGTGATGACTTTATTGTAAGTGGCGAATCGGATTGCGGAGTGGCAAAGGGACCCTTTTGCGGCTTAATATTATTCTCGATTCTTTCTCTTTTCTTGAATGTTAGTTTTTGGACTTTTGGAGGTTCTCTAGTTTAACCTTAATTTAAAAACTTTGATCGTATACTGAATGAGATCGACAAGGGTTTCTATCGAATATCAAAGGTCCACAACATGTTGGGTTGACTCTTAGACCTGAACTACAACTCAAGAAGTAGTAGAACTATTCTGTTAAATAAAGTTGTCATTCTTGGCGAACAAATGTGAATATTGCAGCCGATCTTCCAGAAAAATGTTGAATTCGGACCTCACAGTTCCATCGTGGATGTCCGAGTGTTTATTAGCAAATCTGCCTACAATTGAAAGGTGGTCAGTAGTCAATGATATTATTTAAATATCAAGTTACATTTGTTACAGTTCACTGCCTCGAAAAGTTTTTACAAATTGAAGAGCCAATACATAACATTGAAATTTTCTGTACGACCAACAGAAAATAATTGGTTTCACCAGTCGTGCATCCGCTCCGGATGGCGCGCTCCGATGGACGGTGGCTACCGCGGTGGACTGATTGGACGCGAAAATCGAAAAGGCGGAAGCCCAGCTGCAGTTCTGGCCACGTGAGCTCGAAACTGCAGCAAAGCGAAACAGTCAGCGCTGCTAACGTTCGCCGAGTGCTCACCGATGCAATAAAACTTGATTAACGGTTCGCGTTTGCGACCGTAGAGCGCTCGGTGCCCGGCGAGTCTTGAACGGGGTGGTCTGGCCCAAGAAACCGAAACGGAACTTGCCGATTGTCAACAGCGACAACACAGCGACGGCCACGACGGATTGCATCGCGTGGACAGGGGTGCTAATTTCGCTAATCTGCCGGTCGAGTGACTTCCGCGGTTCGCGGACCGTCGGGTGGGACTGGTTTCGGGCTGGGTTGCAATACCTGCAAGGCACGCGGAGACTAATTGCTAGCCGATTTACCAAGCACCGGTCGGCCCGGCCCGGGCCGAGGGGCGATATCGATACAGAAATAACAGTTCGTCGTTCGCTCTTAGTGGGAGACAGCAACTGGCCGCAACACCCGGAACTGGGTCCGTTTTAATGGACGGTTCGCGCGGACAGCTTCTTAGCCACCTGATCTTACGATGCTATTGGCCGTTGGGAGCCTTCTGCTAGCGAGCGCTACTTTCTGTCACTGCTGAGTGTCTCTCTGTAACAGGAACCCCATGCAGAGGTTTCACGGGGAGGAGCATAAATTATGTGGCACAATTTAACGCCCAAAATTTAACCAACCTCCAGCAGCTCCTGGATCCTGTGCTACAGAAAAATCTCCACCAGACTCCGACCCAGAGAGCCTATTATCAACAATCGGCGGGCTCGGCGGGAGCGACACATAATAATATCCTCGAGGAGCAGGAAGCATGCACTTCGATGCGCACCCCGGACACAACGACGACAACAACGACGGCGAAGAAAACAGACACGCACAAGGACCAGAGACCCGGGCCGGCTGATTATCCCCGGGGCCCGTCCCGTGACAGGAAGTGTAACGGAGCACCTCGAGCTGGTGGCTGGTGCAGGCGGTTCTTCCAGCGACGTTCCCACGCTCGAGATTCCTCGTCCCAAAGCAGAAGATCGGACAGGATGCGTGCGTCGGCGTGAGTGGAACGGTGGGTCCCTCTCTCTCTCTCCCTCTATCGAAGGGGGACACAATTGAACGAAAAAAAGGCTCTTAAAATTATTGAAAAGAAAAAGAAGAGAATCGAAGCCACACCGTTTTTTTTCTACGCGCTCTTCTAGGAGTCGGTTAGTTGGTGCGCGGGCATTGTGTCCTCGTCCCCGGAGTATCCTTTTTTCGGGCCCGGCCAGCCGGCTTAGTTACGGTTTTCCTGTTGTGATAGACGGAACGGAGGGAGGAAAATGCCTCTCGGAGGGACATCAGGGCGAGCTCACTTTGCGTCATTTTTCATAAGCTTTCGCCCGAGGTCCCCGTCCGCTAGGACTGCCGTTGCCGTCAGTGTCCCTTTTGTTCCGTCTGATCCGCCCGAAGATAGAGTTTACGATCATCGACCCGCGGTCACCGGGATCGTGCCGGTATCACACCCCACTCGGACCATAACCACCTCGAACGGCTGGTGTCCTTTCGTCCTGTGGTTCGTTTCTTGTGTTTTCGCTATAAATCTCCGCTCGCTTTTCAGCCACGGACGCGGACGCGGGTGTCACAGAAGGGAGTGGATGAGTTGAAAATAAAAATTATTTCTTCCTGCCCTGAACCACACGTTGCCGCCGCTGCACCTGCGGCCTCTCGTCCTGACCCGGGGGATCTGGGGTTCGGAATTTATGTTTGCGCTAACGAGCAACAACACCACGGCACGGCCACGGCTCGGATCCTGGGGACCTGTTCAGTGACCCGCAAACGGGTCCTGAAACAGGATCCTTTTCTGACGCCCGCAGCCGCACGGTTCCGTTGTGGAATGCTGCGTTTCGATTTCAATGCCTTTAATGCGCAGCGAACGACCAAATGGCACGGCTCTGTTCTGGCCGCCTTTGCTGACTAATGGAAAAGGATCAGGCTCCGCGTGTGTGTGTGTGTGTATTTAAAAAGGTTCCTTAATGGAGTGATGCCCTAAGCGCGAGCGAAAGAGAGAGCCCTAAACCTGATCTGAACTTCGGCGTGAGTTATGAGGGTTTGTTGGCATCCTGGCCTGAGCCAAAGCCGAGGTATCGAACGTTGTCACTTCTCTCAGGACTCTCACGTCCTTCGGCGATGATAAGCAATAATAAGCATAATTTACATCAAACTCCTAATGAGGAGGATCCACCGATCACGATCGAAACACTCGGTGCGTCAGCCCGAGTTCTTATGCAAAGCCATCAGCCGGGGTTCCCCGAAACTGCCCATAACTTACTCGGTGAAGATCGAGATTGGACGCCCGCGCCTGGACGCCTTCTCGCCCGCGCACCATTTGGGCTGTGTCCCCGGCGTTGGCTCGCGTCTTTCGAAATCTTTCTTCCTCAATCGGAAAGATTAGGACAATTTCGTGGTCTCCCATCGCTTCCTCCGGCATCGTGTCTCTGTTTGGTTTGGTTTTGATTGCCCAATTCTTCTGCCGGGGCGAGGCTCATAAAACCGGGCGACCCGGACTGGAGAGAGCGAACGCGACCCAACGCCAGGCCGGACGAAAAGGAGGGGCCTCGTAAATGTTATGACAATAACAGAAGCAACAACTGCTCCTGACAATCTTCTCGCTGGCCCCGCGAGTGGGTCGTCCGCGAGACCGGTGCGCCTGAGTTATGATCGTAATTTCCGTGGTCGTTAAAATGGGACGAATTTTTACGACTTTCCACCGGTCGGCCTCTCTTCGGACGCTCCGGACTGGACCCGTTCAGGGGGGAGAGAACGATCTCGGTTTCGGAGAATGCCGACGTTATCATCGCCACGGAGACAAAACGCGCAGATGTCATCGATGTGACTTACGGAAGACGGAATGATATACGGTGCGGGGCCGTAGCTTCGGTTGATGGCCGTCTTTAGCCGGGCCGTCGTTTCTAATCGCGATGCCAATTGGTGGCCGAATCGCTGCCGTGATTTCGACTTCACCGACGGCCGGGGTCGTTGGCGGTGTTTATTGTTTATTTATTTTCGTCCAGAACACGGGCTGCGAGAGTATGATGATCAGATGATCAATGCCAACTGACAGTTGTCGGTGTCGATCGTAGAAGTTCTTACAGAAAAACTGTTCCACAAATTTTACAAAATAGTACAGTTGGTAGGGAAGTCCGAAACAAATCTTCTCTTTCGATGTCTGAACCTTACGGTTAAGTTGAAAACCGTAACTCACCCAGAGTAGTGCCCCGAATGGGTCTCTCCAGGTCTTCCTTGCGAACGGTTTGGCAAACTGTGGGAATGCCACATGGCCCGGAGGATCACTTCGAATCGCTTCCTGTGTGGGCCCTGCGCAGGCTGCGGGTACCTTTGTTACCGCGCTTCGGTTCACTTGCACGGAATTATCCCTTGCAGCAGATCCTTTCTCTGGGCTGGCTCTTCCTTTTCGCTCTCTCTCTCCCTCTCACTCTCTACCCACCTTCCTGTCAGAGGCCGCATTGCATTGTGCATCGGGAATCCATTAATTGGCGTGGCACCATTGGCACCGATTTTTGCTTCCCACCGATTTCGAAAGAGCAAATAATGGACTGTGGCCCCGAAGGGTTCGCCTTTGTCACGGCCCATGGTTTATGAACTCCGGCCACGAGGGGCCGAGGACCACACGGAAGCCTGCTAGTGGTGGTGGTGGTCAGGGGTTGAAGGCGAAATTCCCAAACACCTCGGCAACAGGAAAATCGGAAGGAAGCTCTAAACCGGCGAACGGCAAACACGCGAATCGCGAGAGAAGCGCCAAAACACGATCGATAACTCATAAAGCCGCTCATCTCTCTCTCTCTCTCGCTGTCGCTCGTTGCCCTCGGCACAGCCTCAGAGAGGATTATGGCCAGCCACCGGCGTTGACGGGGCGTCGAGTTGTTAGTTTTTGCGTGTTTGCGCCGAGAAGCGAATCGAAAGACTTGCGCGAAGGCGGCAACGACGAACCCCGGGCTGCGGCCCTATAGCTGTCCCTTTTTTTCTTTCGGACCGCACGGACCCGGCCACTTCACGCCACGTATCATATTTCTGGTCAATAAATTATTCAATTTCAGCGAGACTTTGGTCGACGACGCACGGACATCGCAGGTTGGTGCGGGGGAACCCTATGCGCCACACCCTGTCGGCTCGCGGGACGATCGCGCGTCCGGGCACGAGCATAAAACATTCCGCGGCGCGTACGCTCTCCCTCTCTCTTTCGTGGGTCACTTCAGCCTCTTCCCTGTTTGTTCTCCGCACACAAATCTCACCAGCCGGATTCTCAGCCGGACAATCGATGGCATTTTTGACATATGTAAATAGAGCCGGACCGAACGGGCGGGAGAGAGCGAGCGAGAAAGCAACAGCTTCGAAGGCGAACAAGTGGACAGGACGTGGCACTCGGTGCACCTCGAGCACCCTCGGGGACGGGGCCATCGTCCCCGCCGGGGGCGGCAAAGGACGGGATAGGGAGCGCCGTGTGGCGGAACTGATTTAAATTCCCCCGAAAAGCTTTCGAGTCTGCGGCGTTTCTTCAATTCCGTTTTGCCACCCGCGCTGCCCCACCGTCTCCGAGATTCCTCCCCTCTGCGTGGCCTGCGTCGCGTAGAATATTAAATTATCTTTTATGCTTCGGCCTGAGAATTTTATGCTCCATCGCATTCGGCGGGTGTTGGGCGGCCGCCGCCGCCCCTCGCTATGCTGCCGCGGTGGGCCCTTTGCTTCTCTAATTCTCGCTGCCCCGGAGCGAAAGGTGCCGCGCCTCGTTTTCGTCCTCTTCTTCTGCGTTCTCGTCCCGGCGCATTCCGCCGACCGGTGGGTCGCCTCCAATCCGTGCCGTTCCGTTCCGTTCCGTTCCGCTTTCGATACGCGCGATCTTCGCGTTTCGATCCGGGTTCAGGGGCCTCGACTCTGGCTCGATCGGCGATCGGTGATGTTTATTAATTTCCTTACAAAATGTGCCACTTGACCGGACTGGCCAGGGCAGGGCTGACTCTGTGTGTGTATGTGTGTGTGCCGCAGGGGTTCTATTTGGTGAGCCGGTGGCACTCGTCATCATCATCATCCGTCGTCTTCGTCCGTTATCGCCATCGCACGATAGCTTCGACCGAACGCGGGCTACAAGTTGCTCGGCGCACACGTGTTGGGAAACCCTTTGTTGCGCCCTTCTTCAACCTTCCGACCAACAACTGGATACGGGAACCGAACGGAATGAAACGGAACTCGAACTTCTGCTCTGCGGCGTGGCCAAACGGGTTTTGCCTCTTCGCTGAGACAGGTTATGAGAGCGTAGAGCTGTTGACAGTCCAACAGATTGTCGGCCATTCCGGAGTTTGTTCTTAACTCCCGTTTGGCTCCTTCCGTGCAGCCTCCTCCCCGCGCTGGACTCGAAGCGACATTAACATTCTACGTCCAATCAGTCTTATCTCAACCGCGACTGCGAGGGAGCCTGCCGATGGCCAGACCCAGGAATGAGGATGTGGTCACCAGTCCGTTTGCTTCGGGAGGATTTTGGGGATAAAATCGATACCCCAGCACCGAACCAGAGGAACTCTGCTGAAATCTGACCTCCCCCCCGGTGTCAGTATCTTCTTTTCGCTTCCCCTTCCTTCGAGCGGATGTTTGGAATTTGATCAAAATCGTCGAGAAAAAGCTCCCAAGTGAGACCTGAAGCTGTTTGGCTTCGGTTTTGGTTTTAGCGTTACTGTTCTCCAGAACCGAAGATCGATTTTCGTTTCGAATCTTCGCTCAAAGGCATGAGGCGCGAGTGGCTGCTGATTGGGATGTAACACCGTCTTTCGAGAGATCATCTCCAGATGCCGACTTTTTTGCGGTAGCCTCTCTAAGTTTAGTGTTCCTTCGTTCATCGCTTGGAGTTACACGAACAGTAGCCGACCAGCCGAGTATTTGGTAAAAAGCGTCGATTATTTGGAAGCCCTTCAAAGATTCGGCAATGCTCGAGGCTTCCGTTAGTGTGTCACTTAACCCGCTTCAAAAACGTTAACATTCCTCAGCGTATCGTTCACAACTGGCTTCGAATTCTTGCGCACGAGACGAGTCATTAAACGGAGCCCAAAAAGGGTGTGTTACATCCTTCCGATGGTTCCAATCTTCGCTCCTTTCATCGATCGGCGCTCATCTCCGCGGGCGCCACGGTCCCGGCCGCAACATTGTAAAACGTGAGTTTTGGACCGACGCGGTTGCGAGTTGACTCCGGGCTTCGGAATTATTTGGTTTTCCTTCTGGCTCCACCTTCTGGCTCCACATTCGAACCACGGACGCTTGGTAGCAAACGGTTGCCCCGCCCGAGCGGGGTGGCGGCCGGAAATTGGATATCGCATCACATGAAGGGTTTCTTCCCCGCGCCCCTCCCTCGGCAGCCCGCCACGGGGAGTAACGGGATCGCGGCCACCGCCGAGAAACGGCACACGAAAGCAGAACCCGAAAGAAACGCGCCCTGCACTGATTAAAGGAAGCAGCCATCAAAACCGAAATGATGACCGCGAGGGAAGCACCGAAGAGGAACGAGAAGACGTGGCAGGAAAAAGTGGGCCCAACCACCGGGGAAAGGATATTTGGTGAAGAAGTTCCGCGGGTCTGTGGGACGGAATTATGCTTCCCGCTGCTCGCTCACGTGACACCACCACCACCCGACCATCCGAGCCAGACCGGCCCCGGGCCGAGACGGGCCGAGACGTTTAATTTCGTTTGCCTCGACACGCAAAACCCGCCCGGAACACGGCAACGCCGGCCCCACCCATTAATTAAGGCCAGCGCTTGGTGGATCTCGTGCCGGAGGCTGCCGCGCGTTGTGAAAGGATACATAGCCTCGGGGGGGCGCAGTCGCCGAGCTGTGGCTCTCGCCCTACGAAGAGGTTCGCTCGAACGTCTTTCAGTTTTTGCAAACGTCACCACCCGAGGCCCGGGTCGACATTCTTTTCCCACCGTGAAGAGCGCCCGCGGGGAGAAGGATCGTAAAGTGGTCGTAAAAATAAGCACACGAAGCACACGAGGCCCACCGGAAGTCATTGCGCGCAGTACACGCAGGAATGCCCGCGGAACGCCGTTCTGCGAAGTCGTAAATATTATTTCTAAACTCTCTCTCTCTCTCTCTCTCTCTCTCTCTCTCTCTCTCTCTCGCTCTGTCTCTAATTAATAGCGCACGGTTTGGGGCGGACGCGATGGTTGAGATGCTAAGGACATGTCGCTACGTCGCTTTGACGTACGTTCAGAGTGGGCCTTGCCAGGCTGTCATCGGTGGCGCAAAGAGGTGCCGAAGGAATTTCAATTGACTCATTACCATAAGCATGTGAAAAGTTGTTATTTTATGGTCAGCCCTTTTTACTTTTCTTCGTTTTGTTTGATCTTCGGAGTTTCAGGAACCAGTCGGCGTTAGGTTCTACTCTACGCGCGTCCGGGTGAAGGTTCTGCGCCTCACTACGTGGGTTATGGAGTAACAAGTCTACCGAATCAATCATTTATTGTGTTGTGTTGTTCTCCTTGTTACAAATGCTAGGTAGTTCAACAATGTGAAGTTTTCTTTCGATCTGTCACTTCATTCTTTGTTTACAAGCGTGTTACAGTTTTTTTACAATGAAAATCATCAAGTATCGTGCAGTGATTTTATTTTTTATTTTTGGGAGGTTTAGCAGCAAAGGTAAGTTATGAACGAATGTTGAAAGTCTATAAGGACTCTTCAATTAGTACTGTAGAAAGATGGGTTGCTGAATTTAAATGAGGTACAAACCTTGAAGACGATCTACGTCAAGGACGTCCAACAACAGCAACAAGAACTGAAATCGTAGAAAAAATACACGATATCGTATTGGAAAGTCGTTGAGTGACTGAAAGAGATTTAGTAGAAGCCCTAGGCATCTCAACGGTTAGAGTAAGCAATATTTTGACTGATGTATTAGGACTCACAAGAGCTTTTTGACAGTTGCAAAAATCCATGAATTAAAGTTCGAATTGCCGGGGAATCTACCCTATTCACCAGATTTCGTCTGTTTTAAGGCCTAACAGAATTCTCGTACAGCCAGGTATTATTTCAAATGCACATCATCGGGATGAATTCCCCATGGTTGATCGATGCAGGTTAATGGCAACATTATTATGTATTGGGAATGTTAATCCTATTTATGTTTGAGACGTGGTAATTTTCATTCCACGTAGCAGAAGCGATTATCCACCCAAAGTGGTCGCGTGGTCTATTCCGCTTTCTTTGCGGCGACCTTAACGACGGGTTTTGATCTTTCACGACAATGCCCTCCCATTTACGCGGTTCGCTTCGCCGACGGTGACCGATCTCTTGGGCTTGGGTGTCTCTTGACTTGCCCTCCGTTCCACAACAAACGGGTGGATTGACACAGTCTCGCGGAAACGCTGCTCCGCACTAGACAAAAAATGGCGATCTTCTAATGGAGTGCGGGTTTTTGAGGTTAGGTCACCCCCCGAAGGCACGGGGCCAAGCACCAGCCACGTTTAACGATCTGCGCGTTCGGTCGTGGGGCTCAAGTGGTCACGGAAGTGGGTTTTGTACAATTTTCAAAAGCTCATCAACCGAACCGGGGCACCCGAAAAAGCGGCGGACGCGGACCACGGACAACGTAACTGGTATCGCGGTGGACGTCCGCGGTTACGCAGGTCCCTGCGCAGCCTCCGCATTGCGTGAACCGCGCGGTCCGTGTTGCGTAATCTGCGTAACGCATCGGAATCGAGTCGAGCCCCACCAGCCACCGGGACCGGGGCCCACCGAGAGTTAACCTCAATTCGGAACTGGAACTGACGGGCATCTTCTGCCTTCCTGCCTCCCTCTGTTTCGGTGTCACCCCTTTCGGTTGAGCGTGAAAAGTGAGACAATCGCCGATTTTGAGGACACCGAGTTCAAGCAACGAAAACCATTGGCCGGGTCCAATGCATTCGAATCAAAGGACAGCGACGGTTCCACTCCACTAAAAAAAGCGAAAAAAGCGAAACACTCCAAACCGGAACGGTCCACCTAAGACGGCGGTCGCCCGCTCGAACTGGCACACCGCCCCCCGCGCTTGGACTGATTCACGACTCACGACACGACACTCATTTCCCTTCCATCTCCTGTGTGGTCCGGGACGGCGGCGGCCTGTTTGGCCTTTCACTTTCGGTCACGAAACCCTCGCTCGCTCTCTCTCTTTCTCCTGCGACGATGCGGAATTTGGTCATGAAATGGTCACACCACACACATCCGCATTATTTAATTTTTGGCCGCCAATATTTTACGTGATTTTCCACCGCCACCACCACCAGCGGCCGAACCGCCGTGAATTATGTATTAATAATGAGCTGGAGGCGCACCACGCTGCGGTCCGCTGTGTGTGCCTGTGTGTGCGCACGCGATTTGTTGAGGTGAGATGGGATGAAAGGGAAAGAGTGAGAATTACATCATCATCATCATCAGCATCGGTGGCGTGGTGGTGGCCGACCAACAGACCAGAAATGGCTGCACGCGGAGTCTGTGTGTTTCGGCCCAGGGGGCGAGCAAGGAGACAGCGGTGGCAGTGGTGGATTTATTTTGCGCAGCCCACCGCCGCCGCCGCCATCCGCCCGCCCGTTGCCAAGTTTTATCACTCCGCCGTTATCTCGTCGCGTTCCGCGGTCGACTCCGCGGTTTACGCTGAGCGTTACTTGCAACGAAAGTGAGCGTAATCGTATAGCCGTAACGGCGGCGGATGGCGTGCTATGGACGAAGGTGTGTGTGTGTGAGAGATACTTTAAATATTATTCATATATTGGGGGTAATTGTGAAACATTTCCGGTCCCAACCGTGAGTCTCAATCAAGTGAGATGATAATGATTTTGGCACAAACATTTGTGATCCTGATTTGTGATGTGATCGAGAGTCGATTGAAAGTTCAATCAGAATACTCATCAATGAAGTGTTAGGTGTTTCTATCGCTTTTTATCACCCACCGGACCGGACACACTGTTGGCAGGATAAAATGGAAGAATCCAATTAATCCATTTATTGAAGTCGGCCAACGGGTCAACCAGAACCTCAACGAAGCTTATCAACTGAAGAATTAGATTTAAACAATTGATTTGGCTGGCTGGCTGGCTGATGGCTGAAGTGATTTCTGATTTACTTTGAAGCCTTGGAAGCTTTTTCAATCCGAGCCGGGACGAATCCGTAAATTTCCCGATTAAACCAAATTTACTTCCAACAGTCAATTTCGGGATCCTGCTGGTCGCCCATCGCAGCGCTAAGGAACGGACGGAGAAAGGCACGGTCGCGATTTCAATTCCGCGGATCGAATCCGCGGCGCGGTGCCTTCCCCCGAGAGGGAAAGCGCCGTGCTGGCAAAAGAAAAGAAAATACGAAAAAAGGGGGTCGGTTAGGAAAAGAAGGAAGCCGAACCGAAACCCACCCGGGGTGGGCGTGCCGCGAGGAGGTGGCCAGCTTGCCGCGTGTCAGTCGATTATAAAACTATTAGACGGGAGAGACAGCCCGAGAGAGAGAGAGACCGCCTTCCGCCCTCCCTTCGACACGGTTCTTTCGACATTTTGTCGGCGGCCGGCCTCTGGGACCTGCCACGGTTTGGGGCGGGTTCGGAGGCCTGCGACGGACACTCTGTGGTGGCTGACACAGATTTCTCGACACTTTTTCCTCGTTCCCGGTCGTCGGAGCGGGCGGGGTGCTTAAGTAACCGCGGAGTGGAGTGCGCGAATCGGTCGACCCGGTGGACCCAGCTGTTTGGAGAGCCCGGCCTGGTTGGCAGATGGCTTTTGACTCCGTGGTGGTGCATTTGCAGCAGTCTGCCCCGTGTGCAGTTGCGCCATCGGCCGGCCGGCCAACCGGATGACGGCGGGGTTTTTGCGGGCCCAGGTTTCGTTTCAGCGGCGCGCCGATTCATTTCCACCGTTTCGTTTCGTTTCGTTTGCATTTCTTCCGGCTTTCCTTTCCGGTTTGGCCCACCGGTGGCGGTCCGGTGTGGGGTAGGGGTACATACTTTCGACGGGGGCTTGCGGCCGACGATGTCCGCGTGACGATAAGCAAATGTCAACCCCGTGCTCGTGGGGAACGGTTATGCAACCGGACCGGGAGTTCTGGAGAAGGATGCTGGGCATGTCGTTCGACCATTTTGTTTTTGTTGTGTTCAACAGAAAGAAACTGTGGGGCCACTGCGGGTGACGGAGAAGGGGAATGGACAAGAACTGGATGTGGTTGGGTAATAGTTTCGATGTTTTAATAAATTAAAGGTGGATTTAAGGTGATCGTGCCCAAGCTTGACCTCGATGTTGTGAACATTTCTCGATGTTGAGGCAGTCTTTAGTAGAATGCTGACAAATGTTTGCAGAGTTTACTGTAGACGATTGAAACATGAGTGACCAATACATGCGAATGTTTAAAAAAGTTATGCCACTTTGAGCCTCCTGGAAGGGAGTTTTTTTTAATCCTTTAGCATACGGTCTACGGATCGACGGATGGTGTTCCAGTATTGCTTGTTTGGCTAGAACTGCATCTGGAAACATCTGACTAAACCAATACAGGTTTATTTCTTGTCTATTTTTAAAACCGAACACATGCAAAATTAAGTTCTTAGTGAAATTTTGTTTTTATCATAAAGTTGGTACATAAACAATATTGTTCAGATGGCTGAAAATGTGGCTGGAAAAATTAACGTTTTAGAATACCCACTTTTGTAGTAAATTTTAATATTTTTTAAAAACAAAATGGATAACCTTGTATAAAAGTCAGTCAGTCAGTAAATGAAAGCCCATTCGTTGTTACATGAACCCCATACATGGAGTGCCGCATTTTGTATCCTATGGAACTCTTATATTATTTTGCGTACGTTCTTATTTCTCTTCCTATTGCTTCCAAGTCCATCGACATGCTTTCTTCATGTAAAGGATTTGTAAAAGGCTTAGTCCCAAACCTTTTTGAAATTAAAATATTTCAAAATCCCCAACTTCTATCCACATTCGAGCGGGTGTGATGCTTATGCAAGAACTGCATCAAGAAAGTCCGACAGTGCCACCCAGCAAAACCGCCCAGGGCCAAGAACAATGTATTCTCACCCAACATAACAGTACCACAAACCGTTTGAGCCATTTGCCATCAGACGCCAGGAATATTAAATAACGCCGGCCGAGGTGGCAAATAAGACCTGCGCCGAATACAAATCGGTCCCGTCGGGCGTCGCGCGGAACACCCCACCCGTGGCAGAGCATGTGTTGCCGCCGTGTCGTGCCTACCCCACCCATCGGAGGACCCTGCCTCCGCGGTGCTGTGTCCCATAAACTCCGTTGCGCTGCGCGTTGCACTTGATGATGAATTAACATTCTGCTCAATTGGATCAGGCAGGGAGAGAGCGAGGGAGCGAGGCAGAAAGCTGGGAGACGGGCTGGGATTTGGAATCGGAAAGGCGGACATTCTTCTCCGGGGTCCGGGCCCAATTCCTTCCGACATCGCGCAACCGGGCCGCCGTTGCTTCTTCCTCGTCCGGAATGGAAGATTGGCCGACGCCCGACGCCAATAAGACAACGATCTGAATAAATTCAAATAAATTCAACCCCTCTCGAGTTCCTTTGGGTGGGGTGCTTCTCGTGCCCCGATCTTCCCCACCAATCCCCTCTCCGTGAGGCGATCGTCCAGATGGTGGCGAGCCCCGGGAGTTGGATCGGTCACAGTTCAAACAACGTCAATTGAGCCAATCAAACGAGCCGTGATGTATGTGAGGCTCCACTACCGCACCGCACTGTGCCCGGTGACGTCCTCTGTCCCCTGGTCACCCCAACATCGCCCCGCAGCAGCCGCGCGCGGGCAAGCGGGCAATTGATGGCGTGGATGTGAAATTGTCAGCTAAAACCATAATAATTTAACTGATTACCACTCATCACAGCGCCGCGATTATGGTGGCTCCGCATTCGGATGGGTTGGGTGGTGCGTTTTATGCTCTTCCTTCGACCACCCGCCCCCTCCCGGGGCCTCGGACTTGGGTGTCGAATTTAGGCCAATTCGTCGGCCGAGTCGGTGAGAAAAGTCCCAGAAAGGGAAGTAATTGAAACCATTTCCTTAACGGCCACATCTTCGACGGGCCGCCCAAGACACCAGCCGGGCTGAGCGTCCGTCAAGTGTCAGACCGAACCGTCGCTTGCTGGTTCTCTGGCGTCTTTCGTTCGATTTTGCACTTCGATCAACACGTGACGTGTGTGGTGCCTCGCCGAAGAAGGAAGGCCACTTCGGGAAGGCCTCGCCCGAAGGGAGTTAAATAATTTCCAGCACTTCTGAGTGAAAGTCTGCTCGGTGTGAGTGTGTGCGGGTCTTACATCCTGCCAAACGGCCCACCGAGGACATCCAGATGCCGGGGCGCAATCGGAGGATCGAGAAGAGAAAATCCTGAATAATCATCAGCTCCGTCGTCGTCGTCGTCTCCGTCGCCGTCGGGCCAACATGTGTCCCACTTTGGAAGCAACTTTTACTTTACGCTCGTTCTGGTTTGTTTTTTCTTCCGTCTCCTCTCTGTTCGATGCCGCTTTTTTCTTGCCATCGTTTTCGGTAATGTTGGCGGTTGGCCTGTGCGCCTGTTTGCGCAGCGCAGGGGCGAGCGGAAGGACCTCGACGGCGTGGGACGGCGGCCGTTTGTTTACAAACGCATCCTGCCGGAGCGGATTTCAACGAACTTTCCCACGCGTACGGAGCGACGACGACGATGATGACGACGGCGACGGTTAAGTGGGCAACACGCCTGGGTGGTGGTGGTGGAGGCAAGCGGAAGCGGCCGAAACATGTGTGCAGCACTGGGAGTGCGCTGGGCCCGCGGGTGACATACACGATTGCTGGCTGGCCGAGCCCCGAAGGAGACGCCGCTCGAGACGAGATGATTCGGATGAGCGTGAGCCCAAGGTGGTTGTTGTTGTTGGGCCGAAGATTCGTGGCCCGGAAAAGGATTCGTGGCTGAGAAAGAAATTTGAAACGTTGTATTTGTGTATTGACAGGAGAAATGCTTGAGGTGTAAAAGAATTATAAAATACTTTAAACACTGCTCAAAAAAGCATCTCAAAACCTGATGCCGCCAACAATCTGTTCCGGGGTTTCTGTTAACCTAATACATTAATTTAGTTTTCATTGCTATTCGACATTTTTTAGCAAGATAGTGGCCGTTTTCTCATTAAATTAATGGTCAATGTCATGCCACAAGGTGCCAAATTTCAATCGAATGCTAATCCAATGGCTGTTACCGAGTTGAAATGAGTCTTAACACACATAATGTCTTCAGCAAAGGATTAGGCTTAAATGCTACAAATAGCGTGTTCGTTAAAAGATGACTAATTGACCGGCATTCCATTTCCAAACATGGACATTTTGCATTGTTTGTCCTTGTTCTGTGGGCTTGTATGCATTTTAAAACGAATGAATTGAACACAGTTTAGCCTATGCACAACAACACATATGCATTGAATCGGGGTACAAAGATTACGCTTTACTATGTTAAGAGTCGAGCGTAGAGAGTCAGTAAAATCGAACATATCAAGACATAGATTGTTTCAAAACAGTTATTTACAACACTGAAAGTAGTCATCAATATCCATATCGAAACAAATAGCAAGTACACTAAGTTGAATGAAAGCAACGACGGTAACGGCAAGAAAACTTTTAATTAAAGACACATTTACCTAGAGTCAATGGCATTAATTGTGGTTAAGCGAGAAACGCTGAACCGCTTAGTGATTATGGCGATGATGGAGGACGGCCTTTACAATTTCTTCGTCGCTGCGTTGCTGATCCTCGAAGCTTTGAAATTGTTGTTGCTGTTCTTGTTGCTGCTGCTGTTGCTGCTGTTGCTCCTGAAGTTGCTCCTGTTGTTGCTCCTGTAACGGAAAGGAAGCTTTTAATAAAAGACACATTTACCTAGCGTCAATGGCGTTAATTGTGGTTAAACGAGAAACGCTGAGCCGCTTAGTGATTATGGCGATGATGGAGGACGGCCTTTACAATTTCTTCGTCGCTGCGTTGCTGATCCTCAAAGCTTTGAAACTGCTGCTGCTGCTCTTGTTGCTGCTGCTGTTGCTGCTGTTGGTCCTGCTGCTGTTCCTCCTGCAGTTGCTCCAGCTGTTGCTCCTGCAGTTGCTGCTGTTGTTCCTGCTGTTGCTGCTGTTGCTGTTGACCGTCTTGTATCTGATAATGCTGCTGACCTTGTAGGTGATGCACCGGGATCTGCGTCAACTCGTCATCAGGTGGAGGTCTCAACACGGCATTAGCGGTTGTGGCAAATCCTTCGGATGCGAGTGTGTTGTTAAAGTAGTAGGACAGGACAGGGCAGGACTGTGCTTACTCACCCATCACCGCCAAGCACACCACACAAAGCACGGATGTATACGAACGATTCATTTTCCCCGTTCTCTAAGCTACGTTCTAGATCACCACAAACGATGTTTGCTGACTGGACCAGAAGCTCTGCTTTTTATAGCTCTCCAGCGCTCGCGAGCTTATCAATTGCTCATTTCGTGGGTATCGCACAATTGTTTCACAAATTTACCAAACACAAAGGCCACGGATTATCGTGTTTTCAAACGCATAATGCTCAGAAGGCAAAACATAGAAATCGTTTTTAACAGAATATGGATCATGTGGGTCCACATTCAAGAGGGTTGTAAGGGTTCGGAGTCGCACGGCAGTCGACAGGAAGTGAACAGTTTACGACTTGTGTTTCTTACAGCTTTTAAAGGTTGATCTGAATAGACATGCCGTGATGAAGGTCCGTCTTCCGATTGTGAGTTTTAATTAAACATTGAAGTAATGGGTTGCTAAAATTTGTTGAAAAAGGTCTGCATTATTATAGAACCTTATCGACTTAGCAATAAATAATTTGCTTTTGCATCTAAAATGACCTTTGGTTGAAACTTTGGATGCTGACGAAGTGATCCTCCGTCGCATTCGGTGACGGTTGCTCACTGACCCACCGAACATAATTTTATATGCTTCTAATAAACATGATCGATAATGTTCTGCACCACTGTGTAGGCCCCTTAAGCTGTGTCCGATGCTGCCAAAGCGTGACACTCAACCCGTTGGCCCAATATTTACGCTCGAACGGTGATCTTCAGCCAAACGGCTGCCTTGGCACTTCTACCCACTCATCACCCCACCGCAAATGCCAAGCACCACCAGCGGCCGAAGCTCAATCTCGGATGCGAAAAGTGAGCCGTCCGTGAAAGGTGTTCATAATTTCACCGCCTTCCGCCGGCCCCGTCCACTCACGATCAGCTGTGGAACGCGAACGCATACGCAATAGAAAGAGAGGGCGAGCGCGCACGAGTGCAGATTGTTGGCCCAGTTCCGCTCCGATCGACGCAATCACTCCATTACGCCATCGAGTGGCCCGCATTAGGTGATCGGCCCCCTCCCGCCCCGTGCTCCGGGCGGTGGGGTTTGGGAGCGCACAGAGCGGAAGAAGCGGAGGAACGGGTTGCGCGAATGTACCCAGATACCACCGTCGGCCACGCTCGTAACCCAGTGCTGAAACGGCTGCCGCCCCGGCCACCACCATCATCGCCACCGAAAACCACTTTCTTCGCCGAGCCGAGCCCACCTGCAGCATGCAGCAGCATAAGGAAGCGACCGGTCCGGGGTCCCACCGCGACGAGAGCAGCGCATAGCGGCGGCTGAAGACAATTGTGCTGTCACCGGCGTCGATCACGGGCCGGGCCCCACCGAGCGATCTTATGATGGCTTCTTCATAGCGGAGCCGGAGTCCGCTCCCCTTTGGAACGATTGCGTCACAATGCTCCGGCCGCCGACGATCATCTTTCCGCCGGCTGAGGGGGCGGGCGGCTGAGCATACCTATCTTTCTTCGCCGATCAGCACACCGTCGCACCGCTCCGCCCCGAGGCCGTTACGAAATCGTTGGAAAACTTTTCTTTCACTCTTACTTTCCGAGGGCCCTCTCTCGAGGGGAAGCAGCCGACGGTGCGACGGGCGATGATTGTCTCAGTGGGCCACCGGGACACACTGCTGGCTGGCTGTGGGTTGTGTGGGGCGTGTGATCTGCTCCCTCCCGTGCGCTCCACCAGCGTGACTCCGCGTGACTCCAAGTGGGGGCCGAAGTGGCATCGAAATAAAAATGATTTTGAACTACATTCGCCGTTACGTGGCTGGGT
The DNA here is from genome assembly GCF_943734635.1 of Anopheles cruzii. NCBI lineage: Eukaryota > Metazoa > Arthropoda > Insecta > Diptera > Culicidae > Anopheles > Anopheles cruzii. The sequence goes on along the minus strand of NC_069145.1, from coordinate 68,307,069 downwards.
TTTTTTTCGGGGACTATGCTGCGGCATGCTGGTTGGCGGTGTGCGAGTGCTTCTCGTTGCACGTGCGTGTTTCCGAAAACGGAGAGTGTTCCATTGGCTTGCGTGAATATGTTTGCTGCACAAACATTTTCGGCCCGTGGCACAATATTTTCGCCGAGCGAATAACAAAGCCAACCACCGGGGGAAAGCCAAATAATAATATTGGCATGTAATTTAGAAACATACTTTTCGCACGGGTCGTATGTGACAGATTTTCTGGGGTCGCAACGGGCTTGACGTTCGGTTTAGACTGACATGAGCCGAACCCAGTCTAAGCGGATGATCGACCCAGCCTTTGCCTTCGACCTGTAAGCTTTTCGCGTAGTCCAACCCTTGTTGGTCACCTGATAAATAAAGTTTCAGTTTTCTAAAGTAAGGAGAGTGTTCGGTTCAAGTTGCATTCCTGTTTATTTTCTCATTTTGCCAACATCATTTGGTAACATTGGTAAAGATTACCCGATTTGGCGGCAATGTTTCAAAACGCCAGGGGGAGCCATCGTTGGAAGGAACAACAAAAGCGAAGACGATAACAGGAATGAAGCCTGCATTGAAGAGAGGTTAGTGATTAGTATTCGGCTGGTATTGGAGAACTTCTTTCGACTACTAACCGATTAACAGCAAAGTGAACAGCTGAGTGAATAAAAGCTTCATTTTTGAAGGTCTTGGCTACGACTTCTCGAACCCCTTTGAGGCAGCAAGTAAGTTGAGCTCCTTATATACGATTGCCGATTCCTTGCCGAAGGAGAAAACAAACAACTCATTTGGGCATAAAGCATGGATAATCGTGTTTGAAGTAAATTTAAACAATACCGTACGGAGTAGTCGACTTCCATTTTATGATTCGTGATATCTTTACTATGCAATGCTATCGGTTTATTTTCTCATTGTTATCAACAATCACTTAACGAAGGGTAAGTTCGGTGGAAATGGTGGAAACAATGTGTCTGACACTGGAAACAGTGTGTCTGGCAGTGGAGGATAAAGTGCTCTTTTCTGAGGTACAATTTCAGCGAAGACGGTACCAAACTCTGCAAATGAAGAGATATTAGCAATGAGGTTAACAAGACATTTTACTGTGACTGTGGCTCTTCGTTCTAGTACTAACCGATCAGAACCAAACACACTAAGTGTAGCACCAGAGTGAATGAAAGCCTCATTTCTCTGGAACTCTGACTTTCTTGACCGTCATAAACAGAAATTGCGTTGAACTCTTGACTCATGATCCACTTGCTGATTTTATAGGCCAATGGATTTTGTTCACCGTCTTAAATGCATTTACTACAAACAAAAACATCATTAATTTTTGCTGCACACAGAAGCACTAGCATACGATGCATTTAAAGATGTTTTTTGCTAGTTAAATTCACTAATAGCATTTCAAAGTGGTACACCTTACAAGATTTCTACAAGCTGTAACAGTGATCGATTTTGACGATTGATAAGTCGATTAACAACAACGACAATTAACAATCTTGTTTGTATTTCGAACCAGCTCCAATACAATTATGCGACGTTCCGGCACCAAATTGGCAATCGATCATCAATACGATGTTTACTGTTATTGTTTTTGCGATAAAACAACGTACGAACTGAAACCTTATCTTTGCTTCGGTTGTTGTAGTATAAAATCATAGGTATTGATCACACGCAGCGCACTTCCAGGTCGATTGCTTTGGACTAAAGATGAAACACTCCGTCACAATCAACATTTTACTTCTCGTTGCTTTTCTGGCGGCAGTCGGTGAGTATACGCGCCAAACGTGAAAGCCCAAATGATCGTTGAAACTAACCGATGTTAATATGTTAAACATTATGCCTCCACACGTACCCGTAGCCATCGCACAGGAAGAGAATCGACCGAAACTGGACATTAATAGACTTCCAGAACTTCTGAAGGAAGCCTTGCGTCACGTAACCCGCACTAGCTATTCTGCCGACAACTATTCGAACCACGCAAGAGCGGCTCTGTCCAGTTAAATGGCAACAACTTAAATTAGTTATCACTGGCGCTTACCTCTGTGGCCTTAAGCTTTTTATGTGAACATACCCGAATGGAATAAAGCCGCACGTCATAATCACAAGGATGAAAGCATAAAAATGGAGTTTTAATGGTAAAATGGTACACCTTAAGGCCAAACTCTAGTGCATATAAAATTCAGATTTTGGTCATTTGTGTTTTTTAGATTTTGGCCGTTTTTTAACGTTACCTTACCTTTATTACCTTTATTTTCCATTTTTACACTTCCCGGGACATGCGTTTCCAGTTTCAGCGCGGAAAAGCCTGACTGAGCACACGTAATTAAGGGCACTTATAATGATGTTTTGTTTGGCAAACATATTAAACAATTGGCGTAGTAATGAAAATTGGAAAATTGCTTTTGTTTTACTGCGTCAAATTCGTTTGTTAACTCGAACTCAACGGGGTATAAAGCATCCGGTATGAATCGTTTCCACATCGATTCCACATTGGTTGGCCTAAGGAGGAAATACATCACAATGAAGGTCTTGCTACTTGCAATGTTCTTGGCGGTTGTTCGTAAGTTGAATGAGTAAAATTTATTTGATAAAGTTTGTTAAATGTTAGTTAAAATTATATTCTTTTTCACGCAGTACATCTAACTGTTTGTCAGCCACTCCCTGAATCATTCAATTCAGGAGTTATAATCAGTCCTCTGCATCAGGCCTCTGGTCCTGTACCGTCGGCCCGCCCTGTCCAACGTGAGTCTACTACCCGTCGACTTCCGACGACTGGTCCGCCGTTTCCGAGAGAACTACTGCCCCACAGTGGATGAGACCAATGGCAGCGACATTGAACTGTATAATCGTGAAGATACCCGCATTGAATAAAATCGAATCACCAATAGCATGAAAAGTACAGGAATGGAGTTTTATTTTCTAATTTCAGAAATTAAATATGTGTTCCAAGGAAGGTCGTAATATCTGCAGTAATATCCTTGCGGCTGGTCGTCAATACACACCTGAAATGGGTTTAACCCTTGCGGTAAAGGTTGATCATGGCCTTATAAAATAATATTCATTATTGCGGGAGACGATCCCCGCAAGGTGATCCCTGCAAGGGGATTGTCTCGACAATCGCGGATTCAACGCGCGGGCAGCGCCTGAGCATGTTTAATACAGTCCAAAAAGCACCACCAGCGAGCTAGTTTTGTGCATGCATTGCCGAGTGATGATTGGCGATTGACGAGATTGGCATCTTACAATCATCCAGAAGGAATTTTTGAATGTTCATTAGCGATAACCATTTGCATTCTATTGAGGATGAGATTTACATTCGAGGGTCTGTTACGTGAAGTGGTCGTTAATATATTATTTCAGAAATTTCGGCCTCAAATTTATACTATCATTTGATATCGAGAATAGCAATTTACATCGATTTCGGCTATATGGTCGATATACTGTTATAATGGCGCCCTTATAATGAAATAAACTGAAAGTTTGATCAAAACTGCGCTTGAACTCATTATGATGGTTTTCGAAAACATATTAAACCATAAATTACACTTTATGTGATAATGAAAATTGCATAATGTGACAAATTACTCGTTCAAAATTGTTTTTTCTGCTTTACTGTGACAAATCCGTTTGCTAGCCCGAAGTCAGCGGGGTATAAAGTGTCCGGTTTGAATCGTTCCCAGATCATTTCCAGGATGGTTGGCTTAGGCTGGACAATGAAGTTCATGATGCTATTCTTGGTGGCTGTTTGTAAGTTAAATGAGTGAAAATACTGCGTTGAACGTTGTTAAATGTCAAGTCAAGTAATATTCATTTTTCCACAGTACATCTAGCCGTATGCCAAGAGTTTCCGCAGAACGATCGAGAGCAAATCGAGTCGAGGATCGTGCCTCGGCCAAATGACGTCCCAATTTTTCCCCCGCTCCTACCTCTCGAACGTGGACGTCCTAACGAGATTCGCAATCCCTTTGCACGTCCTACCACCGTGCGCACCACGGCCACCACTCGACGCGCTTCCAAACGGCCAGGATCGCCTCTGGATAATGTCGGACGTCCTATACAACGAGAAACTACTTCCACGGGACCGCGTACCACTACCAAGCCCTGGAACACATGGAGGCCAAGATTGATCGGATAAGCCCAAGGAAAAATTTGAATAAAACCTAAAACCAGCAATCGCATAAAAACATAGTGACTTTAGAAATTGCCATTTATACCTTTCAATCGATTGGTTTCCATTTTTATGTTGATCATTGACCGTGACGAATAGCGCACTAAAATCTTACGATACTTATCCTATTTTGAATTATTTTATTTAATTTTGTTACGATCATACAAATGGGATAAAGATCATGAAATTATCATACAACAATGTTAACTATTGTGTGTTACAATACAAACTATTTCTATCGTATTTACAAGAACACAGCTATCACCAACGCAATTGCGGTTGTATGGGATCCCCAACATCCGCATCTAAATCTAAATCCAAGGTAAATCTAAAACCATTGGAACTAAACAGCCTCTGGCTGGACATTCTTGGGAAAGCAAAGAAATAAAAACACTACGTTTGCTTTTGCTCAATTTGTATATATTGCTTAAATCCAGAATCCGTCGAATCTGTTTTCGAAATGGTTGTATCCCTAATTCAAATTGAAGTAGTCGTCTTCGTGAATGGGAGGCGGATTGAACTGTTCGTCTTTGTCCTGCTCTTGGTAGTTCGCTCTGCCACGTGGCTTGGGATGATCGAAATTACTGAATACCTGGCAGTACTCCACGAGTGGACAAAAGTATTTAACGTTGGGATGAATGGGTCCGGTGGCAATACTGCGAATCGATGTGTGATTAGTAAAGGGAAAGTAAACGAATATGAATTGCTTACTCTCCGTGGCCATCATCAACGGGCGGCAAATCGATGATTGCAGGATAACCCCCAGACTCATGGATTTCTAGACATGTTTTACAGTAATCCTCAATTGAACACGGAGGAAGGAATATGTGTGCGACTTCATCGCTTTAATTATAAAAAAAGAATTATTAAGCATGTAATAAAAAACAAAAAAAGGATAGTGCTCACTCTGTATTTGCTGGATGTGGAGCTATCGAAATGGCAACATTTACTGTGAAGGAATCGACATTAGTACCATCTAAGGAACACTTTCTGCACCATCAACGGCCACTGACTTACCGGCCGCAGCAATGCAGAGGAAAAGAAGGGCACCCTTCATGTTGAATATTGTATGAAACTAACTTTCACGTGAGTTCGCGGGTTACAATCGACGACTTTATATTCGCCCAGATCCGATCCTTGCTCTGCGAACACATTGGCAAACCATATGGAAAATATCAAACATTCATTAACTACAAATTGGCGTGAAACAAACGGCGTTGTGGCAATTATTCTGATTACGTACATTCCAAGTTGTTTTGTCTCGACATTACGTTTCCTAAAAACATAACTAATTGGAATCAATTTCACAGTTAGTTTGGGGAGTTAGTTAAACACACCTAATTTCGCTTGTCTGCAATGCCAATCAACGAATGGGAAAATGAGAAAACATATGGAGACCTTCATCTGCTTTGGCCACTGTTAGCAAGAGTTCGAGAGCTCAGAAACTTTATTGCTAGTTTAGAGGACACAATGAACGTCAGTCGCCGAAGAGGTCCAGAGATGAAAGAATATTTATTGACGTTACTGTACGTCGCGTGTGTATTACATACTGAAACAAATTAATCTTGTCTGGCTGATATTTGGGGGTTCGGCTAGGTTCCCCTTTTTAACACTCGGCAGACCAAAGACTTGAAAAGCTACTCCTATAGACAACCGAAACCTTGAAAGTAACTTTGAATTAAATCAAAATTTGAAGTTTAACAATCACGTTTTATTCTACTCGAAATACAAAACAGCAATAACCACAACATAATTTTTAAACATTTTGTTTAAATGTACAATTACTATAAATAAAATACAGAGCAAAACAATGGTTGATCGATTATTCCTTTCTATTGACATAAGTGACGAAGTACCCACAACCAGCCTGACTCCTTAACGCACTCGCACCGCATCATCTGAATGCTATGTCCGTTTTTCTAACTTCATGATCAGCCAAGAGTTACATTGCGCCTCATTGTGGGTCATAATAGTAGTCCACTTCTTCGACAACGTCTCCATCATCATGGATTTGCCTGATCCTCCTCGTTGGTGAATAGCTGAATGGTGGGTGAATAGGTGCCACTTCGATTATGTCACACTCGTTCGGGTTACAGTCGCCTGCCCGGCGTTGGATTCTTCGAGCGTCTTTTGCTACGATTACGTGCGCTTTGTGAGAAGAAACGATAGAATTGAATAATTACTCATTTTTCACACGAATTGCATCAAAATTTCTCAAGGGAATGTATTTACCAAGCGCGACCAACAGTACCAACGGAAGTAACCCTTTCATATTGCTTCAGAATTTATTTTAGTATGTTTCCAGCCCGACTGAAACCGAACCATTTATAGCCGTATGTTTCTAGGTTCGTGGTGCTGTAGTGTGGTGTTGTAGCAATTCGTTACTGAAATTTTCCAGCGTATCAAACATTCTTGAATGAAGTTAATCGTCAACGACATCTGGTGTGCCAATTAGTATTCTGGCTGTATTTTTCAACCTAACTTTTCTATTGTTTTAAAAAAAAATGTCAATTAACGGCAACGGTAACAACGTCAACAAGAAATTGATAAGCTTAATGGTGGTGAAAAGTATCTTTTAGTGTAAATTCGACGAATGGTTGCAATGTGTAGTTGGCTAACGAATTGTTGACCGACGGAACATTACTTGATATGTCTATAACTTTTTTTTATTCGATAAGAATGTGGCTGATTTTACCACTTTACTTACCATTGTTGTAAAGTTTAATGCATTTTGTACCAATCTTTCAAAAATTAAATAAATACGCAGTTCATCGAGTACGGTGCATTTTGTTTTATTGCCCTCTCTTTCTTTATTCGCAAGCGGAGACAGTGTCTTAAAACAAACTTGGTTATGCTCTGTGAGTTAGATTAATTGTGAGGTCTCCTATAATCGTAGTCATAATCGTCATCGTAGACAACATCATCGTCAGTTCCGTAATCCGGTGGGGTTGCTCTGTTCGACCTGAACTTGGGTCGATCTGGGCGAAGCAAATCATAACTTGCTGGAATAGTTTCCACTTCACCAATCTCGTCACACTCGAAGTTCTCGTCACAGTCGCCTCCCTGACGCTTGATTCTTGGAGCGCCTCTTACGGCGATTGCAAGCGCTGTGAGAAACGATAGAAGTTCAAATAAAATGCAGCCTTTCTACAAAAAATACTTCAAAACCTCTCTGGGGACTGTATTTACCGATCGCTACCAAGAGTATTGAAGATAGTATCCCATTCATGTTCAGCACTAGCCTTTACTTTAGAAAACGACTCTAGAACGACGGAAACCGCAGGCTTTATAAGCATTTGAGTGGTGCTGTAGCAATTCGCTACTGCCGTTTTGTACTGTAACAAACATTATTGAAACACACCTTGTTCAAGATCAATAATAATAACATGTAAGACCACATGTTGATCGTTTTTCTTATCGAGCTTTATTGTAATGCTTTATTTGATTAATTCGTCACAGTTCAGATCAGCATGCAACGTTGAAGCGCACAAGTCACCATCATGGTTTTGAAAACGTAAATTTATGTGAACTGCATCCTCTAACGAGCCTTGATCATTTTCCTCCAGGCCCACGCGGTGGCGGGTAGAGTACTGGTTTGTTTCCGGCCACCGGCATTACAACCTGCCTTGTAAAACCAATATCAGTGGGATAACGTTCTGGACACCGTCTATTAAACAGCGGGCCACATAAGCTGGTTGTTGCTGGTTTAGCCCATGAAACGGACATACACACTGAGGAAGAAAATCAATGATGTTACATCCGATTTTGTGAGGTTAGCGAAATATTTTCCAACCTGCCACCACACAAACTACGACGAACAAGTTCTTCATAATGACAAGCTTACTTCACACCAACAGTGCACAGCGCAAAATGTATTTGAAATCGACGTTTACTAGGTGTGTGCGTTGAGAAACGAACTTTTAAAAAGATGGCTGTACCTGCCGATTGGGACTTCCCAGTTTAGCGGTTCATTCATCATTACCTTGTTTTGACATCAGGTAATGGATTTCAGGTTGAAAAGTAACTTATTACGGTGTGCAACCCATCTTTGAAAGGGTTAGACCATGCTAACATTTGTGCCTGAAAGTGACGTTTTGCGGGGATTATTATTTTTCAGCCCCTGTTGAAGAAAACTACTTCGGAATCGCACCAAATGCTTGTCGAGACTTGTGTTTGGAAGATCGCAGTGCTTTAAGTGGTTTAAAAAACTTCAAAATGGCGATTTTGACTTTACAAAAAAAAGCCTTGAAGGACTCCAAAAAACGAACTTTCTGGTGGGACAGAAAGATGTGGTGTTTCACAAGCTCCTAAAATCTGATGCAAACGTTAATTCCGATCGCTACTGATAACAAATGTCCTATTTGAACCATGCATTGATCGAAAAATGACCAAAATGCAATTCTAGGGGGTTTCGATGGGGGCGCCTGGTGGCCCGTGGAATCAAGCACCAGGCGCCCCAAAAAACAAAACTGTTTCAGGATACTATCAAATTACTTGGATGGGAGTTGCTATCCCTCCCCGCGTTATTCACCAGACTTGGTTCTTTCCGAATATCATTCATTTTCATCGATGGGACACGTATTGGCTGAGCAGCCCTTCGTTTTTCTACGAGAAAGTCGAAAAGGGATGACTAATTAATTTACTTAATAAGTCGAAGTATTCTTTCGTCTGGGAATCCATGATTTAGCAGAGAGGTAGGAGAAATGTATAGCTAGCGATGGCACATACTTCGAATAAAATAGAAATTTGCATAAAAATTATATAGACATTTTATTGTGTGTTAAAAAAGTTCGTTTCTCAACGCACACACCTAGTATATACGCTCCGCGTATTGCGTTATTAGCTAATTAGTAATTATACACGACTGCAAAATATTGTTTTAACCGTTCGCTTTCTCCGTTTTGTTTATTGTCACGTTGATCGTTCCATTAATCAATCCTCACTTCTTAGAGCAGCCCACGCTGGCAGTTTGCAATCCACGAATCGTAGTTGGGGTCGGTCGGAGGAGGTTTTATTTTCGTACACTGCACATACGCGGGTGGGTGATCAAAGTCCGTCGGGGGTGGCATAGCTGCTCCATTCGGAACTAGGCACAGCATCGCTACAAGAAAAAGAGAACATTTTTGGTTAAACACTGATGGATGGGACTCGAAGGATTGTCAATACCGGTCACAATAATCAGCTCGAGCATAAGATACTTCATTGCGCAAGGATAATTCATAAAACCAGTGTGTTTAAAGTGAGTCGGAGCTAAAGGCGCTCCCGCTCTGGATACCCGGTTTTATACACAGAACGGGAGCCCCAATTATGTTCGCTTGTTTGTGTATGGTTGTCGTTGATGTTCGACATAGGTGGTTGTTCCTTTTACGACATAAATAACTTGTAACTTGTGCTTTGTTCTGTTATGTGTTCTCGGCGGTATATTAAAATGCACGTTGCAAACTGCTTGGCCTGCCACAGCAGAGTACGGTTAGGGTATAGACTGTATATGCTTAGAACTGGTACTAGGATGGGACCACATATACAAAAATAGAATTACATTATATTTAGGGTGAAATTAACCACTGCTGCAACAGCACGTCAGTGTCAGTATATCAAACAATTTTGAAATAGGCCTTGTTACCAAGATTACCAAAAAGATCACTGAAAAGTAGACCAAATTTAACTTCCATTTTAATTGTTTTCAGCTTTTTTTATTTGGTGCAAGATTTTGAAAATGTTTATTAATGTGCCTATTCTTAGCACAAGCAAAGATTGCATGCCATTGTAGCAGTCACTCGGTTGTTAGTCACTTGATCGTGTTAATATGGTGGTAGAAGTCCGTGAGTTCCTCCAGGCCCGCGTGGTGGTCGGTGGTTTGTCGGGGGTCGTCCTGCCATCAGATCATCATGTCTTATTAAGCCACCCTCTGGCGGATAATGGTCCGGAAAGTCAGAACACGGTCTATTCAAAGGGTCACAGAAGCTGGTTGTTAGTGGTTTAGCCCATGAAACGGACATGCATCCTAGGAAAAAAAAATTATATCCGTTTTGTTTTGAAGATCTGCTTCCGGCTAACGAAATAGCTACCAACCGGCCACTAAACAGGTTACGATGAGTAAGTTCTTCATAATAATAAGCCCTCGGTTACTTTACACCAACTTTTCAGTGCAAAATGGATTAGAAATCGACGTTTATATACACCCCGCGTGTTGCATTAAGCGCATATTAGTCAATTCGTCACCAACGAATCCAAAATATTGTTTCAGTCGTTTGATAAAATCTGCCATCGTTAGCTTTGTTCACAACACATTTACCATCAAACATTTCCTTATGCACGTCCAGGAAAACTAATCATCGATAATATTTAGGTAGAATAAATTTACACACTCACATTAACATTGCTGAAGCGGTGATTTTATTTGCGGTAGTTAAATTTTAATTCTCTCTTGGGGAATGGGGATAAAATATGTCGAAGATGCCAGAGTTCGTTCCATTGGGTTTGTGCCGTGTTGCTAGATAAGGATATCGGGACTTTGTGTTATCCAGCGTGTCGAATCAGCGCCGCTTCCAGGAGCTGGTCTTTTGGTAGGTGCCTGTGGCGTTTGCTTTATGTCCTGGTGGATTTGCTGGTGTTGGCGATGTTGCTGGTGATGATGTGTTTTGAAATTTTCAACCTGTTGAGGGGACTGCGGATGGTGTTTCGTATGACTGTTAGATGAAGATTTGGTCTGCTGCTGCTTTACATCAACGGGATGATGCATGTGTTGTGTCATTTGCTGCTGTTGTTGGTTTTGACCTTTATGCTCAGTTGTAGTACTTTTGTTCTGTTCTAAAGTTGGCTTTGCAGTAGTTGGTTCGGGTTTGGAAGACTGCGTCGGTTTCGGGGTTATGCCAGGAGCCGGCCTAATCGGTTGAGGAGGTTTCGGAGTAGGTTT